>NC_073305.1:217705737-217811939 GCF_027595985.1 Sorex araneus
TTACGAAAGGTAATCTATAGAGCTTTGAGAAAATGAAATGTATAAACCTTTTTTTTTTTTTTGCGGGGGGGGGGGTACAATTAATAGAGCTCAGGGATTATTCCTGGCTCTGTGCTCAGAAGTAGCTCCTAACAGTGCTCAGAAAACTACATGGTGCCAGGGATTTAAATTTGAGTTGTGGCTGGTGGCCACATACAAGGCAAGTCCATTAACCCCTATTCTAGCTCTCCAACCCTCCACCTATTTTCTATTTACCATGTCTTTAAGCGAGGAGGCCTCAGACAGCTGAGGAACCGTCTCTCCAGAAGCAGAGGAAACCTCAGATACTTAATAACCTTTGATTGCTAACCGACAGTCAAAATGACGGCAACAAATAAGTAGTCATATAAGGCAATATTTTCTGAAAGTAACATGTAAATACAGTTATAGTAAAAAAAAAAAAGGAAACAGAAATTTTGAAAGAAATTATGGTTCAACAAGGAAGCTATTTTAAGAAAATTTATGGGAAATCTAAATTTTTATGTAAGATTTTTATGTAAGTGCAATATGACAGAAACTCTAAAAAAAGTGTTGTAAGAAAAACACACCAAAAATATTTTTTTAAAGTTTTCTAAAAATAGACAAATTTTAAATCTTAAGATTACAGATAATTTAATAGATAAACACCTAATCACTCTTACTATCAAAAAATGGCCAGGAAAAACTTGTAAAAAGTAATTTTTACAGAAGGCAAGTTGTTTGAAAACTTTCAAATATCAAAGAAATAAAAGATCACAAAGTGGTAAGCATGAGCTAGAGAGACAGGACAGCAGGGAGGGCAACTGCCTTGCACATGGCTGACACAGGTTCAATCACTGGCATCCCTTATGATGCCCTCAGCATCGCCAAGAAATAATTCCTGAGTGTGGAGCCAGGAGTAACTCCTTTGCATTGCCGGATGTGACCCCCCCAAGCCCCAGGCAAATTGATAAGCACAGGTTAAAAAAATCCTTAATTAAGGAAACAATATTTTTAATGTAATATAGTGAACTTTTGGAAATGCAATTATGTTTTAAAGATCATTCAATTCTCTAAATAGATACTGACTCTTCTTTGATAGATCCTATTTTAATCAACTTAAGATACCTGTTGTATTTGATGTAAGTGGAGATGTCAAATTAGGAATATCCACAGAAATCAACAAAACATCATCATTACTAAAATGATAAAAAAATAAACAAACATTAGATAAACATGCAGTAAACAGCAGTTAAATTAAAATATTTCATGACCAACATGTTTTAATCTGACAATGTGAAGAAAATATCTCTCCCATGCATTACTCATTAATGATAAAACCAAAAGTTTGTGGATAAGCACTCATAACAAACTCAATCTTAGTAGGGATCCAGTCACAATGAATCCAACCATATAGTATAAAGTATGTAAGTGTACGAAACACATAAATATTCATATACTTGCTCCCATGATACTGAAAGAAATCCATAAGATACTGTGACTCCTGGGCCAGTGCAATATAGTGCACCACGTAGGGAATTGACCTTTCATGAAAGTGGTCATGAGTTCAATCCCTGGCACCACATATGGTCCCTGTAAGCTCTGTCAGGAGTGATCCCTGAGCAGGGAGCCAGGAATCAGCCCTGAGCACTGTCAGGAGTGGCCCAAAAACCAAAGTTAAGAGATTAAAAAACAAAAGGATACTTTTGACTCCTACAGATACAGGACTTAACAAATCAAACTATTAAATATCAATTCTGGGGCTGGAGCAATAGCACAGCGGGGAGGGCGTTTGCCTTGCACATGGCCAACCTGGGTTCGATTCTCAGCATCCCATATGGTCCCCCCGAGCACCGCCAGGAGTGATTCCTGTGCATCGCTGGGTATGACCCAAAAAGCTAAAATAAATAAATAAATAAATAAATAAATAAATAAATAAATAAATATCAATTCTGCCACTACTCCTACGTGAAATCACTCTCAGAGCAATAATGACCACAGGTTAACAAACTGAGGGGGTGATGGTAAGAGATGATGATGAAGGTTCTAAAGTGCCCTGAGCAGGCACAAATTATATAGAATAATTTGTATTTGCCACTAATAGCTGCCGTGAAGGGTTTTACTAGTCTGTAAATACCCTGGTGCTTCCTATTTGTCTCTTCTAACCCCGGAAACACATGCTCCGCTGCCTTTCCCAGGATGTCTGCTGGTCTGCAACAGAAGCACCGTCCTCTCTGATCAGCCTCTTCCTACTGAGGACATATGCCTTTGAGTTTCCTCCACAGCTTTTCTGAGCTGGATAGCTCCTGTCATTCTCAGCTCTGGACAATAGTTTATTGCCAAGATATGCCAGTTTACTGATACATCTACTTAAGGTTATCTTGCTTTCAAGTTTTAAAATTACAAATAAAACCTTTGAGACTTTATTTTTGCTTCTTTGAGTAAACGATTATACTTTTTCTTAGCAGCTGTGCTGGTGCTGGCAATACACATTTACAATTAATCAAAGTCTTCTTGAGTTTTAAATTGGGGCCTTCGGGACTTGGGGCTTCTCCCCTGGTGCTCAGCCTGGCAGTGCGTAGGGACCAGCATGGCACCATGGCTGAGTTTAGGTGCTACCAAGGACAACTCAATGGTGCTAAGGGGTCCCTGTGGTACAGAGACTCAAACCCGGGGCCTTGCACATACTAGCCAGGTGCTCCATCACTTGAGTTCTTATCCTGGATCCCAAATTCACTTTCAAACAATACTCAATTGCTTCACAGACAGTGCTAGTAACTAATATTACAAAATATTCCTGATTTTGCCTCTGGTTCCCTTTGCATTAATTTATATCTATTAGGAAGTATAGAATGTTATTCTGAGGGCTGGAGTGAGAGTATAGTGGACGGGACGCTTGCCTTGCATGCAGTTGACCTGGGTTTGACCCCTAGCACCCGTTTACTTCTACCCCTAGCCCCACCAGGAGTGATCCCTGAGCACAGTTGGAAGTGATCCCAAAGATTTTTTTGTTGCTGTTGTTAAATCAACCCTGCAGCATTCCTCAGACAAACGCAACTTTTAGAGATAACTGAACTGAATTTACTAGTATCTTGTTTAGAATATTTGTGTTGTATTTGTGAAAGCATAATACAAGTTTCCATTTCTGTAAAATCTTAACATTGATTTTAATATCTCTGGTAAGAGAGTCTGATCAACTAAATGGAATATTCCCTCTTCTACTATTCTTTGAAAGAGTAGACAGTAATGATGTTTCTTCCTCAAGCTTTTTGTGGTGAGGGGGATGGAACCCAGGGTCCACATGAAAGGTGTGCACTCTTACCCCTGAACACATCCCGGAGACAAAGCCAGGGCAGGCCACATGTAAAGCAAGTATCTCACCCACCGTGCTATCTCTCCAGCCCCAGATCTTTTACTCTTTATCACTTAACGTTTCAGCACATAATAACAACAGGGATTTACTGACATGTAATTCTTGCTATCGCCATTAAAATACATTCTTTGTAGGATCTTCCTGGTTCAAACTAAACAGTTCCCCCATCTCCAACCCTAAAATAGCCATCCAGGTTATGATCACCAATCATATTTCTTTGTTAAAATAAACTACATCTTCCCTAGAAGCCCCGCCTGCTATTACACTATTACATGTAAATTCCATGTCTCAGCTGCTTTGTGACACAACGTGACAAATTAACCTGTTCATTCTAATTTGAAGCTATCATAGCTAAAATATTTGGGAAATTGAACTTAGACACTTTCGGGGCTTCGTTACTCTTTTGTGTATTATTTTTAACCAAAGCATCGCAATGAGAAAGTGATTATCTTATCAAGTTCAACAATTTTATTACTGTTAAAACAACAATGATGAAAAGCTTTGGAGAACCAATTCCATTCCTCTATAAGGGACAAAAAATAGTGTTCATCTGAATATAAAGCTTTAAAGCTATTTTTATGCCTAAGGTAAGAAAAGGGTATATAAAAGAAAAGGGCATGTACTTTATGAACACAATTTTAGGTAAGTTTAGTGAATTTTGTAGAAGTGTTTACCTTTCAGAAACAGCATTATCATGATCTTGTGACAAATTAATCTTTTCACTTGCTCTGTTGTTTACAGAAGTCTCTCTTTCACCTTGACTATTATCTGATTCCTGATTCCTATCCAAATCCATAGTCTCTGAATTTGTAACCTGTTAAGTGAGTGAGGACAAAACAGTTGAAGGAAGGATTACCAATTATGTTCTTCAAAAAAAAAAAAAGGTAAACTTTACTTCAAAACCTGTTCCCAAAATATTCTTATATATATGGCAAAAACATTACCGTGTGTATTGACTGCTAATGGACATGATTGTAGTTTCTCTGCCAAAATAAATGTTTAAGAATGCTTTAAAAAAATAAAATGGGGGGGGGCTGGAGCGATAGTACAGAGGGTAGGGCGTTTTGCCTTGCACTCAGCTGACCCGGGTTCGATTCCCAGCATCCCGTATGATACCCTGAGCACTGCCAGGAGTAGGAGTAATTCCTGAGTGCAGAGCCAGGAGTAACCCCTGTGCATCACTGGGTGTGACCCAAAAAGAAAAAAAAAAAAGATAGTATAAATAAATTTCCAGGCTTTAGTGGAAAGAAGGGAAAACAATTATCTAAGCACTGACAACATTATTATTCCAAGAAGATTAAGTTTCAGGAATGAACAAAGAGATATTTCTAATATTCATTACCTATTTCAACACCAGAAACAGAATTCCTTAACTTATTCTTTCAGTTAAGTTTTGAAACTTGGAATTGAGGGGCCTGAGTGATAGTACAGCAGGTAGAGTGTTTGCCTTGCACATGGCCAACGTGGGCGCAATCCCCGGCCCCCCATATGGTCCCCAGAGCCTGCCAGGAGTAAGACCTGAGATCTGCCAGGTGTGGCCCAAAAACCAAACATAAAAGCCAGGAAAAAAAAATTGGAGCAGGAAAATTTCTTCTATGCTTTGGCTGAAAATTCACAGTATTCAAAACAATCTATACAAAAGGACTAATTACTCAACTCATTAGTGTAATTTACTTATGGACAGCAAAAATGCAGGCATAACAAAAGCATGATTCTGAAATACATAAATGTATGGTTCTTATTTATGTACAAAGGTTAATATTATTGATTTCTAGTATTTGGAACATTTGCTGAGAAATACTATCCTTTCATTCCAGAACAAGATGGTATAGTCACTTTTCTTCCGTTCTTCCACTTTGAATACAACTTAATCTTGAAAATAATAGTAATTCATTTAAATTCACGCAGTCGCTCTGAAAAGCAGGGGGTGGGTTGGGGGTGGGGGAAATGGGGGAAATGACATACAGATTGACTAGGGCCCTCAAGACTGAGGAGTGACAGCACAGGAAGTGCCCTGAATTTTCTTCTTATACAAGCAACATACATTGGGTGCTAGAAAGACCAGGAGCTCATCCACTCCCCAAATCTGGGGCAAGGGTAGCTCATCCCCTACTCCACATGGGCAGAATCCAGAGGCACAATTTGTTGCAGCCCTCAAGTCACCTGGGTCCCAGTGTGGTCTGAATCAGACACAGTGGAGTACTAGCAGGGTCCAGCTAGAGACAGTTCCCAGGATGCCACACCTGGATCAGGAGGAGCAAGGCAAGTCCAAGGCAGTTGGACCATGCGGTGACACTATACTCGGGAGAGCAATGGATTGGACCATGGATGCAACAGCCGTGTCCCTGCTCCATACCTGGGCAGCAGCGGGCCCAATCCACTGCAGTGGCAGTGACCAGGCCAACATTTTCTGAACTTCCCATCCAACAAGGCTGGGGAACCAAGCGGCACCTGCAAGGATTGAATGGGAGACCCAGTGGAGCCGGAAGAACGATGCCAACCATCCCAGACTTAGAGGACTCTGAACATTAAAATGTCATTGGAACTACAGCTCACAGAAGGAGACCAGGACCCATGTACTCCCCCTCAACAGGGCAACTACTGAGGAGTCTACAAAGAACGCTCTCTGACGCCACACTTGGACCTTTTGATCCTTCCAAGGCTCTGGCAACAGTCTCCTCTCCATGCATGCTTTTCTAAACAGGCCCGGAATTTCCCAAATCAACTACTCAAGTTTTCTCCTTGCTGAAGAGCCCTCTCCCACTTACTTCTTCCTTCACAGACTCCACCCTGGGCAGCAAGAAATCAAGGGCCCCTAGCAAAACTGAAAAAAGACCACCAAAGAACTTGGGGCTGGAGTGATCATACAGCAGGGAAGGCGCCTGCCTTGCACATGGTCAACTCAGGTTCCATGCCTGGAACCCCAAACGGCTTTTGAGCCGGCCAGGAGTGATCCCTGAGCGCAGAGCTAAGCCCTGAGCATCACTGGGTGTGGCCCCAAAACCAAATACAGACAACCGCCCCCCACAATACACACTACCCCAGAATATCTATATCTGTATCAATTAAAATGAGAGCTACAGATCTACAAATAAGGACTACCTTATTTTTTAGTTTTTGGATCATACCCAGTGTTTTCAGGACTCACTCCTGGTTCAGTACGGAGGGATCGCTTCCAGTGGCGCTCAGAGGATATATGTGGTAGGGAAAGAGAAGTTTGAATCTGCATCAGCCTCGTGCAAAGCAAGTTCCCTACCCACTGTACTAACTCTCCAACTCCCCAGAGAAAAATTTTATCAACAACTTTACCCCAACAGATTCAACAACTTAAACAAATTCCCTTGCAAAGACTGACTTATAAAGCCAATATAAGATGAAGCAGAAAATCCTGGCTTACCCTAAAATCTATCAATTGCCTTTCTAAGAACTAAATCTCTCTACAGAAGCAAGCTCCTTCTGTAAGGATGGGTTTCTATCTGGTAAGACATAAAACATTTGGCTCAGGGGGCTGAAGCCATAGTACAGCGGGTAGGGCATTTGTCTCACAAATAACTAACCTGGGTTCGATCCCCTGCATCTTATATAGTGAGTGGAGTCCAAACACAAACAAACAAAAAAAAGGTCACAGGGTGCTTCCCTTGCAAGTGGAGTTAAGACCCCCAGTACTCCATATGGTTCCTGGAGTTCTGCCAGGAGTGATCCCTGAGCACAACTGGGTAAAAATAATAAACACAAATTTATTAAAAACAAAAACACATTTGTTTTCAGGGATGTAGCTCAGCGCTAGAGCACTTGGCCTTGACCGTGAGAGGACTTGAGCTTGATCCCTGGTATAACAAAAACAAAATATCTGGGGCTGGAGAGATAGTACAGTGGAGTAGACAGTACAGAGGACATAGTAAGACATCTGCCTTGTATGCACCCAACCTAGTTTTCAACACTAGGCATCCCAAATAGTCCCTCAGGTACTGCCAAGAGTACTTCCTGGGTGCAGAGCCAGGCGTAACCCCTCAGTATCACCCTGTGTGACCCAAAAACTAAAACAAAAAAGCAAACTAGTAAAAATTTTAGGTATTATTAAAAATCATACAGAGTTGCAAAAAGCAGGGAAAGAATACTTGCCAATTCATCTACTGATCTAGCAAAAAGACACCAATGCACAAATGAAAAATATTTCTGTGGTTAGGGAAATAGATCAAAAGGGCTGCAGAACACGTGCTTTGCAAGTGGGAGGCTTGTGTGCCTCTTGGCACTGCACGGTGCCTCAAGTTATCACCAGGAGTCATGTTACTGCAAAGAGGGAGGAGTAGCCCTGAGCACGAGCAGGTGTACCCCAAACAAAACACAGTGGGCTGGGAGATAGACAGTGTGTAAGGAGCTCGCCCTGCATGTGCCCCATCTGGGTTCAACGTGTGACACCACCTGTGGCTCCCAGAGCCACATCAGGAATAAACTCTGTGCATTGCCGAGTGTGGACCCCTAACAACAACAACAACAACAACAAAGCACAACCAGAAAAACAAAACAAAAAAAGTTGAAAGCAAAACAAAATATTTTTGTGATTAAAAAGAAAAAATCCAATAAATAGTGCCGGAGCGATTGTACAGTGGTGAGGGTGTTTGCTTGCATGTGGCCAACCCAGGTTCGATTCCCAGCATCCGACAGGGTCCCCCAAGCACTGCCAGGAGTAATTCCCGAGTGCAGGGCCTGGAGTAACCCCTGAGCATCACTGGGTGTGACCCAAAGAGCCAAAAAAGAAAATTTCAGTAAATACATACTCAAGATTATTATGTCTAAAGTGCGTAACAATGCTCATGCTGACATATAAAATGTACACCTAAAAGTGTATTCTGGTATAAAATATACTAGAAACTTAAAAGTATCTCAAATGTAAGATAGCTTAGTGAATGAAGAGATAGATATTATATAACACAAATCAATACATTAAAGCAATAAAGGTAGAGGTTATAAGTGTTCACCATAAAACTGTTTGCTGTGTACGTTTGAAACTTTTCATCATTATCAAATAGTAAAGGGGTAGTCGAAATAACTGACGATCATAATTCAATATTACAAAAATAACGTGGCATTTATATTCATTCTCTAAGGGTATCTTCTCCAGAGTCACAGAAATACACTAAGTAAAACTTTACAAGCTTTTAAGTCTTCTATTTTAGTATGGAAGTACACTTATTTCTTATAATTCATCTACTTAAAATGTGGATCAACTAAGATATTAAAAATCCTGTGTTTATACTGACCTTACAAGCCATCTCACTGGATAACATGTCTGGTTCCAAACAATTCCATACAGCTTTAATACGTCTTTGGAGTTTTGCTATTTTTGCCTAGAAGAAAAAGACAAAAATAAATACAAAACCAGAGCACTGAATAATGTATCACATAGAGATGGAGGGAAAACAATTTGCCACAGTAGTTTTCCAAGACTACCAAACTAAACGACAATTTTAACATAAATTTCAGATTTAAATCGTTGGATGCTTGTAGGATATTCAGATGGGATTAAAGATAAAAGCTTGCCATTTGCAACAAACGAATGCTTAGGAAATAAGCCAGATGGAGAAAGACAAAACTGCATGATTTTGCTCACATGTGGTATGTAAACAAACAAACAGATGAACTGAAATAGAACAAA
This sequence comes from Sorex araneus, assembly GCF_027595985.1. Taxonomy (NCBI): domain Eukaryota; kingdom Metazoa; phylum Chordata; class Mammalia; order Eulipotyphla; family Soricidae; genus Sorex; species Sorex araneus. Next base: position 217,714,764 of record NC_073305.1, read on the forward strand.
AATAAAACTGTGGACTATAATGGTTACCAAAAGAAAAGAAAAAGGGTGTGTGGGGTAACTCAAAGGAAATGTAAATGTTCATTTTTGGTGATGCATCTCCGAAACATTACCATGGACTGTGATGGAGACAGAAATATTAACTGAGGTGGTAGAAGACCACAATTTCCAAGCGGTCTATAATAAAATGAATGTTTGGTAAACACACCAATACACCAATCAGCCAGGTAGCCCTAGAACACAATTCCCAAACTTTCCTGACCTACCACTTCCTTTCACAAAAATATCACTCAGGGGGCCGGAGCGATAGCACAGCGGGTAGGGCATTTGCCTTGCACGCCGCCGACCCGGGTTCGATCCCCGGCATCCCATATGGTCCCCCAAGCACCGCCAGGAGTAGTTCCTGAGTGCAAAGCCAGGAGTAACCCCTGAGCATCGCTGGGTGTGACCCAAAAAGCAAAAAAAAAAAAAAAAAAAAAATCACTCAGTGTCTGACTCAAAAACTACCTTAAGTGGGGCTGGAGTGATAGCACAATGGGTAGGGCGTTTGCCTTGCATGCAGCCGACCCGGGTTCAAATCCCAGCATCCCATATGGTCCCCTGAGCACCGCCAGGGGTGATTCCTGAGTGCATGAGCCAGGAGTAACCCCTGTGCATTGCTGGGTATGACCCAAAAAGCAAAAAAAAAAAAAAAAAACCCAAAAAACCAAAAACTACCTTAAGTGAATAAACAGGAAGTGCTCCTCAACTGGACCAAGAGCAATTGCCACCCCTTGAACTGTTTCAGTGGCCCTCAAGTGAGGCAGGATCAACCACTTTGTGAAACACGGCCCTAAATTATTTATTTATTTATTTATTTATTTTGCTTTTTGGGTCATACCCAGCAATGCTCAGGGTTACTCCTGGCTCTGCACTCAGGAATTACTCTTGGCGGTGCTTGGGGGATGCTATGGGATGCCGGGGATTCAATCTGGGTCGGCCGCGTGCAAGACAAACGCCCTACCCACTGTACGAGCCCTCCAGCCCTGACCTAAAATTATTAAAACAAAAACCAAAAAGTGAAAAAACTCGAAATAAGCTGTCCAAGTTGTAACCGGTACAAAATTAAATTTGAATTAAAAAGAAACCACCTAGATATTAAGTCTGTCACCAAATTGAATGACATAACAAATTTAAAGTATTTCCAAAGAGCCTAGGCCACTGATACAGTAGTCTGTTACCTGTAACACACAGTACATCTGGGTTTGGTTACCAAGTCAGATCAGTTATTGTTTCCCTTTCCTAACATGTAAACTGTCACCACAGTTCTACATTTTAAAAGGATTCAAATACAATCAAATGTAATTAGAAACTTACAAAGAGTTCATCAGCTACTGCTTCATGCTTATTATTGCACTGTGTCTTCCCAATGCGTTCGTTCAATTCATTCAGTTTGTTATCAAATACTTTGCAATTCATACTACCAATCTCCTCTCGAATCAAATGCTTGACCTAGAATTTTAAAAAGAAAAACTAAGACATCCCACACAAAATTTCAAAGCAATTTCATTTTCTACATCTTAAAACTAGCTTTGTTCTTTTCTGAGTAGACTGGGATCAATAAAGTACACTTCATAATTTTGTCCTGACCTTGTTCTAACTAGTACATTTTAGAAATGTTGAATACCAAATTTAATAGCGTGTACCTAGTATTTAAATGGAGGAAATCGGAACTCGTTTTCTGCAATTTCAGTTGAATTCCTTAATGCACACTGAAGGAGCAACAGCAGTCTAGATCCCACCTGTATTTTTATTTTTTTAATTTATTTTTACTTTTTGGGTCACACCTGGCGATGAACAGGGTTTACTCCTGGCTCTGCACTCAGGAATTACCCCTGGTGGTGCTCAGGGGACCATATGGGGTACTGGGAATTGAACCCGGGTCAGCCATGTGCTATTGCTCCAGCTCCCTGAGTGACGTTTATAAGACTATAAAGACAGCAAGGTAAAGAATCTTCAAGTGTAAAACACTGAATTCATAGGATGGAAATAAATAGGCAGGATAATCTTTAATAATTTTGTTTTTAAAGGGGAATGTGATGACTTTTGAATTGTTATAATTCAAAGAAACCAGAACAATTATGTACGAATATAATCTGGCAAAATGCATGTTAGTAGCTATCATATAAAACATTAATGTGTTTCATTATCTTACTGAGTTTTAGAAAACAGACTGGCCTATTTTCAGGGAACATAATTCATCTCAATGTCCACCGATATTAACAGCTTGGTTGAGCCAAAAGTTCAGAAATAACCACTGTGAATTTTGCTCAGTGTAATTCTTCTTGTAAACAACTTTCATAATACGTACTCTCTCTTAATGATGAAGCCTATCAGGATATATTTAACTAGTACTTACTAATTTTATTTCTTTTCCCTATTATCTTACTTTGTGGTGTTCAAAACTGGAGGGTTTTATGTTAAACTCCTTAAAAGTGCTATCACTTTTTTGTTTTGTTTTGTTTTTTTGGGTCACACCTGGAGATGCTCAAGGGTTACTGCTGGCAGTGCTCGGGGGAACCATATGGAATGCTGGGAATCAAACCCAGGTCGGCTGTGTGCAAGGCAAACGCCCTATCTGCTGTGCTATTAGCTCAGTCCCAAAAGTGCTATCACTTGAATGATTAAACACGTTCAATAATTTGTTTGATTATTCCCAAGTTTTTCCTTCTCACTTCCAATTGTTCTTGCTCGTCAACATTACATGTCTACTGATTACTTCTGTAATGCAGCATTAACATTTTTTCAGTGGGGTTTCAGCAATTAAATGTGATTGTCATTGTCACTTCTACCACTTCAAAATATTTGATTAGAAAAAAATATTTGATTAGTAAATGCTCAAAATGTTTCATGTAAATATTCAGAAAATCACTTTTTTTTTTTGCTTTTTGGGTCACACCTGGCAATGCTCAAGGGTTCCTCCTGGCTCTGCACTCAGGAATCACTCCTGGCAGTGCTTGGGGGACCCTATGGGATGCTGGGAAGCGAACCCAGGTCGGTTGTATGCAAGGCAAACACCCTATCCGCTGTACTATCTCTCCGGTCCCAAATATATACTACTTTTACTCAAATCATTACTAGTAAACCTAGGTACTGTTTTATGAATTATTGCATTCCTGCAAATTCACTGGCTGGAGCAAATCTGTAAAGCTCACATCTCCATGAATCTTAGAGAAACATATGTAAGTGTTTATAGTAAGAAAACATTGTTTATCTGATAAGCAAAGACCTCATAGTGTTTGTCAAGCTTCCCTGATGAGAATCATGAGACACCGAAATCACAAATACCTAGGTCCTAGATTCACTAAATAGAATGCTATGAAAGGGGACTAGGAAATTGTATAATTAACCAGCACCACAAGAGGCAGGCAAAGTTTGAGTAAAGAGTGATCTAAAATAAGTATTTGACTATTCATGGAACTCAAGAAACAACAACTGAAACTAATAATACTGCCAATTTTAATAGAGGCAGACTTTAGGGGGTATGTAGGGTTTGAAGACTGCGTACCACGTGCAAGGTGAGCACCCTATCTGCCACAGTATGGCTATACTGTCTTTTCCAGCACTGGAGACAGATTGTTATTTGAAAGGGGTCACACTTGGGCATGCTCAGGGGTTACTCCAAGGCTCAGTGCTCGGAGACCATATGGGATGCTGGGGATAAAACCTGGATTGGCCATGTGCAAAGCAAGTGCCCTACTCACTATATAATCACTCTGGCCCCTGGAGGCGGACTCGTAAAAGTTGAGTATTTGTATTAAATGTCCACCAACTAGGCATTCTTCCTCATTAGACTGGATATTTGCACTCATTTAATGAGGTTCCTTGAACAGAAGATACAAGAACCTTTACCAAATACCTTCTGTCATGCTAAGCATCCAAAATGACAGAATCATATGAAAGTCCTAGCTACAATTTGGAAAAGTCCGAAGCCAAAGTAGCCTAAAGAGTAAGGAAAAGCTGACGATTATATAGCTCCAATTCGCTTCAACTTTCTAAGATGGGCAGAAAAACCTTTCTACTTTAGTCATTTAATCCTTACCAAATAGGCCAAGATCCTTATAAAGCCTTAAATAATGCGTCAGCAAATTTGGGTGCTCTGACTAAAGAAGACTAATGTCAAGATGGGAGTCCCATTCCCCTGACATATGAACAACAGTGGTTCAGAGAGCAAACTGGGTAAGAATGAAAATATGTGGAATATGCCAGGTATTTAGAGCAAGTGATGAGATAGGAACGAGCTGAAAGTTGTCTCTGGAGAATATACAGAAACTTCCAGTCGAGCAAGGGCTAATAAAATAAGCTATATTCCCTAAGCCTCTCTGGGCAAGGTTTTTTTCTATTGGCCTAGATCATACATTTTGTGAAGGAAATAGTAGAGAAGTATTAATTTTTGCTTGTCATTGTGGAAAAAGAGTTCAACACTGAAATAAATGTCTTTGTAGGGCCTCATCAGAACTTATTTCTAAATTTAACTACTAATCACTATGATTAAAACACGGATGGAATTTCCAACCATTTTATAGATTTTTAGGCTACCAGGCAGTGTCTTACTCCTGGCTCTGTGCGCTTAGGGATCAATCCTGGTGGAGCTGGGAGACCAAATGTGGTGCTGGGGATCAAATATGGGTCAGCTGCATGCAGGACAAATGCCCACCTGTTGTTCTATCGCTCCAACCCTCCAACCATTCCTAAGCTAGATCCGTGCTTATAATTCCACTACCCCTCCCCTTCAAGCAATAAAACATTTACGTATTTCTGTTAGTGTCTCATTTAGTCTTCCTGGGAGAAAAAAAGAAAGAAAAAAGATATAGTGACTTACCTTTTAAGCTGGTTCTGCATATGAAATTCAAAACTGTTTCCATTTATTATATGAATATGCATTCATTTAGTAGGGACCTATTATTATGGTGGTCTGTTTTAGAAAATAATACTGTTTTTGTTGTCAGTGTGAAATGGATATTCTGGTCTCTTACTTTAAGACATTAAACTACCACAGGGTCCTTTAGTTGTGGCATTCTAGTGGTAATTAGCAAAATAAGACTGTCAAACAGGTTTCATTTAGGAGACCTACTAAAATAAAAGTTTATTTCATTTCAACTCTAGTTGGATAGACCTGTATAGAACTGCAGTACAGGAGAGGAAAGGAAACAAAAATGAAAGCAAAACACATCTTTAAAAATGTTATAAAAAAATGTTATAAACCAAGTATCAGAAAATGGAGTCTATCTGTGTAAATCTGGAAATTAGGGCAAGACAACCTGAACACATCAGGATTTCACAATGAACGTTTGAATTGCCTGAGTCTTTAAGGTCAATTTTAATGAGATCTACAACGTTATACCTGCAGATCAAAAAAACACCATGACCAGTACAAGAGAGATTGGACTGTTTAAGAAAGACCCCGGTCATGTAGTGACTCAGAGATTTGGAAGTAATACTGACTAAATTGGCCCATTCTTTTCCAACCGCAATTTTACCTAGGTTATTTTGAATTGTGTCATTTTTAAGAAATAAAGAGATGTTTTGGTGATGGGAATAATATTCTTTAATACATCCATCTGCTTAATGACTTTCATATACTAGTTTTGTAACAAGTGAAAATCATCAATATGAAGTCACTGTGATCAATTAACTTTTACCTTATTTTACTCATCTGAAGTTTTATTTTTGATTTTGGGGTTTTTGGGGGACCATCTGTGGCAGTGCTCAGGGCTTACTTCTGGCTGTGCTCAAGGACCACTGCTGCAAGGCTTGGGGAACCAAATGGGGTGTTAGGGATAGAACCCAGCAAGGAAAACACTCTACCCACTGTACTACTGCTCTGGTCCCTCAACTGAAGTCTCTGACAGAATCTTCAAAGCCCAATACTACACCTGCTCCAGCAGTGCCGTCTGCTTTTCCAGAGTCACACAGATATTCTCATTCATTTGCTCTGAAGTTTTCAGGCGCTTAACATTTTCTTTGTTTTCTGAGAACATCCTCTTCTTTTGATTATGGCCTCGGAGAGAGGGAAGTATCTGTGAATACAACATCCTGACAGGGGAGACGGGAATTCTTCTATTTGGGGCACCACCAAGTCAGTGGAAATATTCGTGGCAGCATTTACTTTGCTTGGGCCTCCCAAGCGATGCTAAGAGCGAGGGAGACTACAGTATTTGGCAGGGACAAGGGACAAAACGGTGGAGGGGAGCTGTTCCTGGCGATACCTGAGGGGTTCAATGCTAAGGCCCAGGGATGCAAAACATGGCAGTATATTTTCAAAAAGTTAACTGTATAAAAAAATTCAGACAAGCTGGCCCCAGGGATGGCTCAGTGGCAGAAGTGCCCACCTTCCAGGTGTGAGCTCGCAAAGTTTGATCCCTGGTGCAGCACCACATTTACAAGTTGGATCCAGATAGTTCTGCTATTTGGGACCTCTATCTAGCACCGCAATGAAGAGAGTATCCCCCAGCAAATACTACAACCAGGAAGTATGCAAGCACCTCCCCAAAAGTATGCAACCCACAGTGAACACTGTGGCTAAAGGTTCTAACCTCTAGGAACAACACAACCAAGGACATGTTTGAAAATCTCCCTATAACTACCTCTTGTCAAGGCAACAAAAAGGACCACAGTGGGTAGAGCATTTTAAGTATGACACTGCACTCGGCCGACCCTGAGCACTGCCAGGAGTAATTCCTGAGTGCAGAGCCAAGAGTTGTAACCCCTGTGCATCACCGTGTGACCCCCCCAAAAAAAGCAAAACAAAACAAAATAAACACCCAAAAGCTTTTGAATTCTCATCTCTGATATACTTTCCACTCAACATTAATAAGTATAGACCATAAGCTGAAAATTACAGCACTTAGTTGTCTATTTGCAATTACTTAAATGGTCTCACAGTTATAAAAACAGTTACTTAGGAAGCCCCACATATTTTTAATGGAAAACCATCTTAAAGAAATTTAAAATTAATCTTAAGTAATCAGTCCATAATTGAGACAAAATAATTCATCCTACAAAATCAGTTTTTTTTTTGCTTTTTTGGGTCACACCCAGCGTTGCTCAGAGGTACTCCTGACTCTGCACTCAGGAATTACTCCTGGCAGTGTTCAGGGGACCATATGGGATGCTGGGAATCGAACCTGGGTCGGCCTCATGCAAGGCAAACGCCCTACCCGCTGTGCTATCACGCCAGCCCCAGTTTTGTTTTCTTTTTTTAACCCACAGAGTACTTTTTAATGAAGATTGCTTTTCCTCATTTATAACCCTAGAATCTCATTATTCAATAGCATTTGTCTTTATATGTAGTACATATTATCAGCCTGACATGGCCTATAGGTGAAATCAATGGAAAGAAATGAATTCAACAATAATTTAGAAATCCCATTCTTTCAATTAGCCTTATCAATCTTGTAATGTTAACTTCAAAATAAATGTAAATAAATCAAACAATTGCAATTGGTCATCTTTGGATTTTTTTTTTGGTATTTTTCAAGGAAAAGTAAAATTTGCATATTTCACTTCCCTTTGGATATATCAAAGGATACTGTTCCCTTCTCCACTTAAGATTTAAAAACAATTTTTCCTGAAATAATATTGTCATTATTAACTATTTGTCTAGTCTACAGGGACCTATGGTTCTGTTTATGATCCCCCAAAGAAAACTTTTTTTTTTTGCTCTTTGGGTCACACCAGAGATGCACAGGGATTACTCCTGCCTCATGCACTCAGGAATTACTCCTGGAGGTGCTCGGGGGACCACGTGGGATGCTGTGAATCGAACCTGGGTCGGATGAGTGCAAGGCAAATGCCCTGCCTGCTGTGCTATCGCTCCAGCCACCCAAAGGAAACTTTTAAGATACACTATACATTTGAAACAATACACTTACTGTTATTACCATCAGAGTCAAGTGATGAGAGCCTTGTTGAGTTCATACTTTCACAGTGTATAATGCTGGAACATCGGTTTCGGCAGGATTCTTCACTTTTTAAAATGTCAGCAGCACAATTATTGGGAATAACTGGATTTGCCAACTTTGGTATCTTATCAATAGGCACAAAATGGGTGTTTGCACTTAAATTATTTTGCCTTTTACCATGTGACTCGGAATCAGAATTTGTTTCTAAATAGGAAACTATCTTATCGATTCTTTTACCATCCAAACTATTGGTAGACTTTGGAATTTTAAATTTATTGGTTGGAGGGTATACGGATTTCACTTTATAATCTTCCTTATGTTCACAAAAGGATTTTGATACATTTGTGTGGCATTCTAAGTGGTTTTCAAAAGTGTTTTGTGAATTTTTTGCCTTCTGTTTAATTGGCATGCAGGGAGAACCTACTATTTTACTTGACTTTTGGTTAGGGCATACTGCTTGTTTTCCAGTGTATTCCAATCTTGTTTTTACATCAACACTTTCTAGCTGCTTAATTAAATTTTGAGAGCATACTGAATTTTTGTTAGAACTCAGTAAGAAAGCATTATCAGATCGTTCAATGCTACTTCTGATACAAGTATTTGAATTCTGATTACCACTTGACACATTATTCCCATTATTCCCAATTGCTGCTATTTTCAGTGCATCGACATTCTTTGACTTATTCAGTAACTCTACTTGCTCCCGGCAACTTGCAGGCATTGTTTTTTTGGCTTTCAGTATCTTCCTTTTACTTTTATCTGAACTTGCCATTTTTCAAAACCTAGAATTCAAGGCAACAAAAGTTAATGTACTTTCAATATTAAAATAATACTCAGATTACCTCTTCAGGGAGGTAGAAATTTTTATTGAAAATTTCATGTTTTCACTTGTCACTAAAAATGCAAGCTTAATTTTTGGGGGGAAGAGGGTGGTTAGCACACCCAGCAATGCTGAGGGGTTACTCCTAGCTGTGTTTGGGATACCATATGGGATGTCAAGGATCAAATCTGGGTTGGTTGCATGCAAGGCAAGCACTTTACATGCTGTATTATCTCTCTGGTCTCCTTAAGTTGCACTTTTTCATAAAGACAAAAAATGTTTCATATATATAAAAATTCAATTTTCTACCCATATGAGAATCTTTTCAACCTCCTAAAGTTCAAGAATTTAAGCATAAGATGTAAATAAACCAATTCAAATAAGCCAAATCATTATTTAATACTTCCCATAATTTAAGAAAAAATTTCTCACATAGTATAGAAAATAATTTATTATTTACCCCTCAGAATTCACATCAAATCTGATCTGAAAAACAGACAACTTAAAAGACAAAAATACTGACAAATACAAACTAGACAAATCAAGTAGCACCGTAGCACTGTCATCCCGTTGTTCATTGATTTGCTCGAGGGGGCACCAGTAGAGTCTCCATTATGAGACTTGTTACTGCTTTTGGCACATTGAATATGCCACGGGGAGCTTGCCAGGCTCTGCCGTGCGGGCAGGATACTCTCGGTAGCTTGCTGGGTTCTCCAAGAGGGACGGAGGAATTGAACCCGGGTCGGCCTCGAGCAAGGCAAACGCCCTACCAGCTGTGCTATCACTCCAGTCAACACATTATAGAACAGTTACCTATGAAAGTATAAAGCATTTTATTCATTTCAAAGTCAAAGACAGACGCTTAACACTTTTAAGACACAACTCAACAAAAGCTACCTGAAAAATTTTTTTCATTTATCATTATTTATTTATCCTTTGGTTTTGGTGCCACAACTGGCAGTGCTTACGACTTACTCCTGGCTCTGGCCTCAGGGATCACTCCTGGTGGGCTGGGGGACCGACATGGGTTCCCAGGTTTCAAACCCAGGATTGACTATGTATAAAGCAAATCCTACCTATCCTTTGGTAGTTTCCTTTGGTACTATTGCTCCAGCCCCTATTATTATTTTCTTACTTGAAATTTTCATTTATTTGTATTTTATATTTCACTCAATCACGAATAGGTCCAGGATTTATGAGACCTGAAGGCTGAGGTAAACAAAATAAGAAAATGAATCATAAATTCAAGTTTTAAAATCTGTTATGTTTATATACCAGAAAATCCTCTCAACATCATAATTTTATAAGTGACTTGGCACACTATAAATTTCTGGTTTCGAGTGCACATCTTAATAGCTTTTGATGAAGACAATTTCTGTTGTCTCCTATGGGGTGAATGCTAAACTAAGTCCTTTCCTCTACAATGGTTAATTCAAGTTTTTTGTTTTTCAGTTGATAATTAGAATACATAAAATATGTATCTTTTCCAGTGAACTTACCAGTGGTAGGTAGTTCTATACAAACAAAAATTTGTGACTTTCTGAAGTTACTGAATATATTTCTAACAAAAGAAAGGCTCTTTTTTTGACTGCAAATTAACAATAACTAAACTCACTTTTATTTGTTTGTTTGTGGGGCATACCTGGTGGTGTTTCAGAACTTACTTCTGGTCTGTGCTCAGAGATCACTCCTAGTGGGGGTTGGGTGCCAGGGACCAAACCAGGTAAGCTAGTACAAGGCAAGTGCCTTACCCACCGTACCATCTTTTTGCACTGCCCCTGCAACTTTTAAGCACCAGATAATGGATTTTTTTCCCTATCTTCTGGTTTCATAATTTTTTTGTTTTTTATTTTATTTTTGCCACATATGGCCATGCTCAAGGATAACTATTATTATGCTCGGGAGGACCATGTAAGATGCTGGCGATTGAACTCAAGTTGGCCGCATGCAAGGCAAATGCCTTACCTGCTGTACTCTTAATGCTCTGACCCCTATTTCATACGTTTCAATCTTTCATTCCTTCACCTTAGATTTCAATAATCAAGTACAAACATATCACACCCTTTCACAATCAGACAAACTGGCAGTAATTACCTTCAGTAAACAGACTGAACCACTAACATATCCCACTAATCCACACCATGTACATGCTCATCCACAAAACACACTAAGTCATTTTACAGCCAGGAAACACACAGGTAAGACAAAACCAAAATAAAAACCGAAGTCTTAAATAATCACTGCTAATCTTATTTTCTAAGTCTTACAAAAACATTCAATTAAGAACACACTGCTATTAGATCCATGTCTGGGCCCACTGGAAAGGCCAGATTAGTGAAAAGCCCTAAAAACATTGGGGATCAATAGCCTCTCTACATTTGATGCATGCAACAAACATGTAATACGTTAGTTAAAATTATAATGTACTGACTATATCAAATACCACTCAACCAACTACAATTTCCACCTTTCTAATTCCCTATAATTAGAATATAATTATATTGCCCTCTCAAGACAATATAATGTGTTTTTTCTATTAGTTTTTCTTATTTATTACGAACAATTTTCTCGAGTGGTCTCAGTAACGTCTCCATTTGTCCTAGTCCTGAGATTTTAGAAGCCTCTCTTTACTCATCCTTCCCAACAGTGCTGCATTGGAGGCTCTTTCAGGGTCAGGGGAATGAGACCCATCATTGTTACTGATTTTTGATCAACGAGATGATGATGATGATGATGAACAATAATTCTTTATTAACATTTTATGAGTTAATCTTTCTCACTGTCTTGTCTAATTGCCTTTCTAATTGAACAAATTTTAATTTACTTATGGCTGAAGAGTAGCCTTTCCTCTTTGAAAAATACTATCCTGCCGTCTGGTAATCTATGAAATGAGGCCTATTAGTTAGAGAAGCCATCTTTGTTTTTTTTTTTTTTTGGGGTCACACCCGGCAACGCACAGGGGTCATTCCTGGCTCATGCACTCAGGAATTACCCCTGGCGGTGCTCAGGGGACCATATGGGATGCTGGGATTCGAAACCGGGTAGGCCGCGTGCAAGGCAAACGCCCTACCCGCTGTGCTATCACTCCAGCCCCGAGAAGCCATCTTTGGATTTTGTTTATTGAAGGTATACCATGGCTGTGCAACATTAAATATATTAACAGAAATGTAGAACTCAGAAGTGAATAAAGAATTATCTTCAGAGCATGTAAGTGGTCATAAAAGTGTGTAAATTGGTAGTTAATGAAACAGGTGCTGAGGAGGGGTATTTTACTTGTAAAAACCTCAGCACAAGAATACTCAGGAAGGGCTGGAGCAATAGCACATCGGGTAGGGCATATGCCTTGCACGCAGCCGACCCGGGTTCGATTCCCAGCATCCCATATGGTCCCCTGAGCACCACCAGGGGTAATTCCTGAGTGCAGAGCCAGAAGTGACCCCTGTGCAATGCCGAGTGTTACCCAAAACACACACACAAAGAATATTCAGGAAAAGAGAACAAAAGGCTAAGGGAAGTTAAATATTGTAAATGCCCCATATGTGAATATTTGTTTACATTTTGACAAAAGGCTTAGTCAAATTTACTCATGAGAAACTAAAGAGCAACAACTTCGATCTAACTACTGGATCCTCAGCAACATCTAAGTAGTTCTCTTTAACTAGATTTAAATCCTTTGCTCTAAAATAAGCCACACTTCAAAGAGATATTTGAGATCAAGACACTGCCCTGAGTAAAAGATTGGAAAAATTAAGCCAGTTGTATTTTCTCAAGGTTCTGTTTTACAGACCATACTTATTGGTGATTGGAGCTTAATCCTTGATTCCGCTCAAGGGTTACTCCTGGCTCTGTACTCAGTAATTACTCTTGGGGGGCTGGAGCGATAGCACAGCGGGTAGGGCGTTTGCCTTGCACGCGGCCGACCCGGGTTCGAATCCCAGCATCCCATATGGTCCCCTGAGCACTGCCAGGAGTAATTCCTGAGTGTAGAACCAGGAGTAACCCCTGTGCATCGCCGGGTGTGACCCAAAAAGCAAAAAAAAAAAAAAAAATTACTCTTGGGGTTTGGGGGACCACATGGAGACTCTGTGGATAAAATCTGGTGCAAGGCAAGTACCCTACCTGCTGTACTATTGCTATGGCCTTTGAATTTTACTGTATATTTGTCTTTATGTCTTATTTTTACTTTGTTGAAATATCTGTCATTTATCACCATACTATTCTAATATGAAATAATCTTTTTAATTGTAAAGAGTTTTTTTCAAAGAGGGTAGAGTAACATGAGGAGGCTATAAAGGCAGTATAGTGGGAGGGTTCTTGCCTTGCACCCACTGAGCCAGTTGGATCCCCAGGAGCACACATGGGCCATTGAATCCCTCTATGAGTGATCCTTCACTGCAGAACAAGAAACCCTGAGCAAAGCTGGTTGTGGCCCCCAAACAAATAAAAAGAACACGAAAATTCCACACACTCATCAGTATAGCCATCAGAATACAGTACATTTCTCTTACTTTAATTTTTATTTCCCTGGTGACAAAATTTTGAGCCTTTTTTCACTAAGTTGTATTATCTTCTCTAGGGAAATAGCTATTATTTGTTCACTTAAAACAGGGTTCGTTTATTGACTTCTCATTTTTTGTTGTTTTTTCTAGATGTGTATGTAGGGTTGAGCAATAGCACAGAGGGTAGGGCGTTTGCCTTGCACACAGCCAACCCAGATTCGATTCCTCTGTCCCTCTTGGAGAGCCCGGCAAGCACCCATGGCGTATCCGATACGCCAAAAAAAAACAGTACAAGTCTCACAATTGAGACATTACTGGTGCCCGCTCGAACAAATCCATGAACAATGGGATGGCAGTACTACAGTGCATTCTAGATGTAAGTCCCCTATAAAATAATGAGTTCTCATGTTCGGTGAATTTTTATTTGTTGAAAGGTATGACTTGAAAACTATGGGTTTTTATTTTGTTAGGGGGAGGCACATATTTATTACTGCTAAGGTACTACTCCTAGCATGATATTCAGGAATTGTTCTAGGCAATGCTCATGAACTACGCTGTGCCAGGGATGAGTCTGGGCTTATACATGCAAACCATGTTTACCAACACTTTGATCCATCCCACTGAACCTTATTTATTTCTTGTGCTTTCGACATCGTATCTAAGAAATTACCAACAAATCAAAGGTCATTAAGATTTATCCATATTCCATGATTTCACATAAATATTTGCTTTTTATGTCATATCCAGCTATGCTCAAGATTCACTCCCAGATCTGCACTCAGGAATTACTCCTGGTGCTACTCCTGAGACCATACGGTATGCTGGGGATCGAACCCAGGTAGACCGTGTGCAAGGTAAATGTCCTACCCACTGTATTATCGCTCTGGCCCCAACTTTAAGATCTGGAATCCATTTGTGTTCATTTGCATCCCTTTCTTATTCATATAGACATGAAAACTGTTCCAACACCATATTAAAAAAAGAAAAATTAAATTGCTTTCAACACTTCCAAATCAGTTGACTACAAATATTGCTGGATTCTCAATTTTACCCCAGACAATACACAGATCTGCCTTTAAGCCAGTCCACATTGTTTTGAATATAGTACCACTGTGGTAAACTCTCGAGTTTAGGATATTAGAAGTCTTTTTTTGAAGACTGTTTAGAATTTTTAATATCTTGAATACTTCTTTTAGAATCAAATTCTGCAAAAGGGAAATCTTAACAGGTTGACTGATATTACATTAAAGGAGTACTGCTGTCAATTCTATTAAGTATTCTTTTTTTTCCCTTCCACTCTCAGGGCCACATGCACCGGTACTCATGGCTTACTCCTGGCTCTGCTCAGGGATCATTTCTGGTGGGGCTTGGGGAAAGTTACAGGATGCCAGAGTGGAACCCAGGTTGGTCCTGTGCAAGCAAAGTGCCCTTCCAGGCTATACTATAGGTCCCTCTTTAAGTATTCTAACCCATGAACATCGAAGGTAATTTTCTTAAATCTTTAGTAATGATTTGCAGTTTTCAGAGTTATCTTATGTTTCATAAATGGAACTATTTCATAACTTGTTAATTTCAAGTATATATTATAAACAATTTCTACACTCATCTTGAATTCTACAACAATGTTGGTTTATAGCTCATTTTTTGGCGAATTCCGAGTTTTTGATAAACAACCATGCCATTTTTTATTTGATTAGAAATGAAAAATGCTTTTAATTCTACGAATCCATTTTTTCCCTCTCTATCTGTCCTGACTAAAAGCTCCCTCCTGGGGCCGGAGCGATAGCACAGTGGGTAGGGCGTTTGCCTTGCACGCGGCCGACCCGGCTTCGATCCCCGGCATCCCATATGGTCCCCCAAGCACTGCCAGGAGTAATTCCTGAGTTCAAAGCCAGGAGTAACCCCTGAGCATTGCTGGGTGTGACCCAAAAAGCAAAAAAAATAAATAAAAATAAAAATAAAAGCTCCCTCCTATAATACAGAACTGTCAATAGTACATTGTCTGTTCTTGGCTTGAGGGAAACTTCAGTGGTGCTCAAGGCTTACTCCTCATTCTGGTTCTGTGCCAGGAGTCACTCATCGTGGTGCTCAGAGGGTCATATGTGGTGCCAGGAATCAAACAAGAGTTTGCTGTGTGAAGGGTAAGCACCTTACCCACTATACTATTTTTCAGCCTTTAACTATTTTCCACAGATGCCCATTATTAAAATTTTTCTCCACTATAGCTACTTTAATATTTTTATGACAGATCATTGAATTTTGCATAATGCCTTCCAGCATTAATTACATCTATAAACATTATCATCTGACTTTGTTCTCTATTATATATAAACTATGTTAATATCGTTTAGGATGTTGAACCAACCTTGCATTCCTGGGGCAAATCCTATTCGATCATCGCATATAACCCTTTCTCTGTTTACTGAATTCAATTTGCCAGTATTTTGTGAAGTTCTTTAGAGTATGTATCTTTACGGTATATAAATTATATAATACTACTGCAATATCTTTGTGTGCTTGACATCAGGATACTACTGCCCTCACAGAACTGATTTTACTTCTACAGAACTGGGGATCAAATCTACAAATACATTCTGGTGAGCAGCGCAGCCCGGAAAATGCTCCGGACCCGAATTGGGGCCAGCAACACCGGGGAGCCGGAAGGAGGAGGTGCCGCCAGCACACCTTCTCCAGATGGAGCCCTGGCGACACTGAGCAGCAACTAACACGGCTCCAGGATTCGGGACTGGGACACATCCGAGCCGCGGGGGGGGGGGGGGGCACTGGAGTGGGGCGGCACCAGCCCAAAACTCCAAGTGGTCCTGGCCGCCGGAAGTCACGCCCTCGACCCACCCTAAGCGCCATCTTCCACAATCAACAGAGAAGCGGCAGGCATTCTGGTGAGCAGCGCGGCCCGGAAAATGCTCCGGACCCGAATTGGGGCCAGCAACACCGGGGAGCCAGAAGGAGGAGGTGCTGCCAGCACACGTTCTCCAGATGGAGCCCTGGCGACACTGAGCAGCAACTAACACGGCTCCAGGATTCGGGACTGGGACACATCCGAGCCGCGCATCCTTTTTTAAAACCTGAAAACATACAATCTTTTAATGGAAAACTATCAAATGCTTCCTTATTAGGGTTATCTTGTTTGGGGGTATAACTCCCACAACAATAGTGAGTTTTGTGTTGAAATATTGAACGTAATCAAGGTGAAGAGAAAATGAAGTGAAATTCATCAGTTATACAGTTGGGGTGGGGGGCGGGGGGTATACCAGGGATTTTGGTGGTGGAATATGGGCACTGGTGAAGGGATGGTGTTTGAATATGGTATAAATGAGACATAAACCTGAGAACTCTGTAACTTTCCACATGGTGATAAAATTAAAAAAATAAAAAAAAATTTAAAAAAAAAGGAAAAAAATCTACAAATACAAGACATACTCTATCACTGAGTCACATTCCTGATTTTAAATAATGACTTGAGAAGCATTCTTATACTTCTTGGAAAACTTTTCCAAAAACTGTTATCTTTCAATGTCAATATGAGTAATCAATAAAGGCATCAATACTGGGCTTGTTTTCTACTTTAATCTTTAAGTTATAGGCTTAAGATTTTTATTTTTTGTTTTTGGAGGGGGTCACATAGGGCGATGCACAGGGATTACTCCTGGCTCTGCATTCAGGAATTACTCCTGGTGGTGCTCAGGAGGCCATATGGGATGCTGGGAATCGAACTAGGGTCGGCGGCATGCAAGGCAAACACCCTACCTGCTGTGCTATCACTTGAGCCCCTTCTTGTTTATTCTTGAGTCTCTTTTATTTGTGTCTTTTTAGGGATTTATATATTTAACCTAATTATAGTAAATAATTTGCTCTATACAAATCCCCCCCTTTTCTAAGCTTTTGGAACATTTATGACAATGTTCTCTTCCATTCCAGGTTTTAGTATTCTAGGTCTTGAAAATAACCGAAGGGTTGTCAGTTTTGTTTTTTTCCAACACAACTTCTGGTTTCTTTGGATTTTTTTTTCTATTTTTTTTCTTTTTTGGGTCACACCCGGCGATGCAGAGGGGTTACTCCTGACTCTGCACTCAGGAATTACCCCTGGCAGTGCTCAGGGGACCATATGGGATGCTGGGAATCGAACCAGGGTCAGCCGCGTGCAAGGCAAACGCCCTACCCGCCGTACTATCACTCCAGCCCCCTTCTTTGGATTTTTCTTTCCAAATTTCCACTCAAAAATTTATTATTTCCTCTCATTGTTAGTCTTAATTGTTCTTCTGTTTGTATTAAGGCGAAAAGTTTGGTTACCGAATGTTTTAGTTCTTTAGTAGTAATTAATCGTGTTAATGTTTTTGTGTATTATGTCTTCACTTTCATTCATCTCAAAGTATCTTTAATTTCCCCTCCAATTTCTTCTCTGATTCATTAGTTAGAAGTGTAATCTTTTAATTCCACTTTGTTATGAAAACTTCCCATTTCTTTTATTCAACTTTTCATTTTACTGTGGTCAGATAACGCACTTTGATAAATTTCAATTTTTTTTTTTTTTGCCTTTTGGGGTCACACTCGGCAATGCATAGGGGTTTCTCCTGGCTCTGCACTCAGGAATTACTCCTGGCAGTACTTGTGGGACCACTGAGGATGCTGGGAATCGAACCCCGGTCAGCCATGTGCAAGGCAAATGCCCTACCCGCTGTGTTATCGCTCCAGTCCCTTAACGTCATGTATTTTGAACCTCTATTCCATTACTTCCCTAGGTATTACTTTAATGTCTTCCAAATGGCATCATTTTAAATTTTCAGTTTTTTCTGCTATAGATACAATTGCTGCTTCTAGTGATCAGATTGTAGAGGTAGGGATGTAGCTCAGTGGAGAGTATATGCCTTTTCTGTGGTATTCTGGGGTTGATCCCAGGTGAATACCTCCAACAATTATTCAGAAATTGTCTTAATTTCCTATGTAGCTACTAAGTTTTCCCCGTGACTCACTAAATTAAACCTCCAGTATGATATGAACAAGTAGGCACTTAGCAAGAAATCACTGATTACAATTTTTAGATACAATATTCAAAACGCATTTAACATGAACCTACATGACTGTATTTAGATGATCCTATAATCACATCCTCCCATTAATTTAAGTCAACTTTATAAACGTCATCTTATTTCGGGCCACATCTGGTGGGGTTCAAGGAAATTGAGAAATCTCACCTGAAGGTGCTCAGGGAACCATACAGGTACCAGGGATCAAACCAGGGTGTCTAGCATGCTATTCAAGTGCCCTATCTGCTTTGCTCTGGACACCTTCTCCCCCCCCCAATATTATCTTAAAATTCCCTATAAACCCACACCTTTTCTCAAATTCGTCAAAAGCATTTCTTCCCCCCCCCCCATACTCCACTTCCTTCAAGGTCATGCTTAAGGATCACCTTTTTCTTGAACGACTTCCTCCAAGACAACAACTGACCAACTGACCTCAATGTCACTAAAGATTTTTTTTTTTTGCTTTTTGGGTCATACCTGGTGATGCAGAGGGGTTACTCCGGCTCTGCACTCAGGAATTACTCCTGGCGGTGCTCGAGGGACCCTATGGGATGCTGGGAATTGAACCCAGATGGCCATGTGCAAGGCAAACGCTCTACGCGTTGTGCTACTCCTCTAGTCCCAGAGCCTTAAGAACAAATATCCGTATGGGGGAGGGTGTTGGGCTGTACCTCGAAGTGCTCAGTAATTACTCCTGGTAGTGCTTGGGGGGACCATATGGAATGCCAGGGATTGAACATGGGTGGACCATGTACAAAGCACTACCCTATTCACTATACCATCTCTCCCATCCCCTATGTCTTTTCTATCTGCAGTGAGATTTCCTTCTATCTATATTTAGATGTTGTTTGAAAGAAAAATTAACTCATACAAAACAGCCTCTGCTAAGCCACCACGTGTTACTCTTGAACAGACCTCAGCAATTTTTGCCACAATTACCTCATAAAAGCTATTTCTAATTATCAGTATTATAAACAAGGCCTCAGAAATATACTAACAAAATGTTTATTAGACTCATTAAACTTCTATACGCTGGTTAAATTGTTAGAACTATATATACATATAAATCTCCAGCAATCTAATCAGTACAAAATTTCAGATTATCCTCCCTCTCCAGAAAGTCACTTTTCTCTAGACAATGCTTTATTACCATTTTTCTGGTCTATTGAGGTTGGTAAAGTTGTAGAGGAACAGAAAGTTTTAGTAATTTGAATTTTAAATCCATGCATTTCATAGGTATGGTTCTACATTTAAGTCTCAGAGCAGAGAGTTTATTTAAATGTAAGGATCACTGTATCAGTGTCATTCTGTTGCTCATCGATTTGCCCGAGTGGGCACCAGTAACGTCTCCATTGTGAGACTTGTTACTGGTTTTTGGCGTATCAAATATGCCACGGGTAGCTTGCCAGGCTCTGTTGTGTGGGCAAGATACTCTCGGTAGCTTGCCGGGCTCTCCGAGAGGAGTGGAGGAATTGAACCTGGGTCGGCCGCGTGCAAGGCAAAAGCCCTACCTGCTGTGCTATTGCTCCAGCCCACAACCAAATGTAAGGATATGAGATAAAACAAGACAGAATATGGTCCTTTATAGTTTATATATATATATATTATTTTTTATTTGCTTTTTTGGGTCATACCCAGTAATGCACAGGGGTTACTCCTAGCTCACTTAGGAATTACTCCCTGGTGGTGCTCAGGGGACCATAGGGGTACTGGGAATCGAACCCGTGTAGGCCGCAAGGCAAACACCCTACCCGCTGTGCTATCGCTCCAGCCCCAGCTACTCAACACTTAATGCGAATACTCTTGCATTTTGAGTTTTTTATTTTTAACTAGCCAACATAGTGCTTAAAACTGGATTACATCAAGCGAAATACAACTACATACCCACAACAAGAACAACAAGCTATGCACGGATAAAGATGGGCGGCGATGGAGTATGCAATAGTTTCATACCAGAATTCGATTACTAAGTAGCAAGGATATACAGTGGAACCGAAGGCTGAAGCGAAGTACAATAGTCAATAGGTGACGTTCTTAAAAGACACAAATCATTTCCATTAAGACACTATTTCTGCATTTCTGGTGAGGTGGAAGTCAATCTCAGGACGGTCTGCACAAATCTGCAGGTAAGACCGAAGAGTTACGTAGTTTGATCAGAGCCAGACTCAACAATTCTAAGAAACTGAAGGATAAACAAGGTATACTTCAAAATCGCATAATTTAGGATCATTAATCCTTCCTTAAGCGCCTTCCGGTTTGGCATCGTTTTTTTTTTCCTCCGTAGCTTTCCAGCGATACAATCTATCGTTATTATCTTGCAAGGTCCTTCTCCATCTGTTTTTCCGCAAACAAGGTCGAAGTCTAATTACCAGCTACAAGAAATACACGCCACCAATCACAGGGAAGAGAGGCCCAGGTTCCCCTCACTCTGCCAGCCGCAAGCACAGCCTTCTTCCGCGCACCAAGTCGCCAACGCGCTTCGAGGACTTTCTCTCGGACTTGCCCCGGACAGCTCGTCCCGAGCACGGAACCCGTCGGGCTGCCGACGGACGCCGGAAACGTCGTCTTCAGTGGGAACCCGGGAAAGCGGGGCCGAGTTTTCCAGGGCTCTGGTCAGAGCCCCACAGCACCACGCCGGGGGCCATCTCTGTCCCAGGCACTTTCCCGTTCCTCTAGCGAACCACGCAACCAAGGAGGTGGGAGAGGAGCAGCAGGGAGATGGAAACGGCCTGGTTTTGAGTTCTTTGGGGTATTTTTATTTGCTTTTGTTTTCAAAAACTCCTAAGAGTAACTTTCGACCACCCCTTTCCGTCATTAAATCCCTCGTCAGGAACGCTCATGTAAAGCGCCTAGGAAATGTTTGTTTCCTCATCTTCATTCTTTTTAAAAAAATATTTTTTTTTCCCTTAAAGCACTTGAAATTTTTTTTTTTCCTCAGAATCTCCGACAACGATGCCCTAGTGCCTTCCTCGGTGGCCCGGGGGGTGCCTCCTGCCCGCTGCCCGGGTGGACACAGTCACCACCACCGGGCGCTGCTTTCCTCAGGCCGCTCCGACCAACACGCTGACGCGGGGGGGCTTTGGCAACGGAAGGCGACCGTTGCGGGGGGCCGCGGACTACATTCCCTCGGACCCTCGAGAAACAAGTCCGGGCCGCCCCGCCCCGGGACACGCAGCCCCCGCGGCGAGCGCCCACCGCCGCCGCCGCCGCCCCGACGCCTCCGCGCGGACTCGCACCCCGCGGCCGCCGGCCCTCGCCCCCGGACGGCCGTCTCGCCGGCTCGCTCCGAGAGGCTCCCGGCGACCCCGCGACCGTCCCTGGAGCCCGCCCCGCCGCCGCAGGTCGCCGGTTGGCCGCTGGGGAGTCGCGCGCCACCCCTGCCAACCGCCACGGCGAGACGCGCGACCCCCGCCGCCCTCCGCCCCTACGTACCTGGCGCGAGCTTCCCGGCCGCCGCCGCCGCCGCCGCCCGCCTTCTCCCTCCAACCGCCGCGACCCGCGACTGCCGCGCACAATGACGCGTCCGCCCGAGCCCCGCCGAGGTAAGTCACCGCGCGCCGCCCCGCCCCGCCCTCCCCGGCACCCCGGGCCAATAGCCGCGCGCATGTGCGACGGCCCAGCCAATCGGAGGCGAGGAGGCCGAGGGGGCGGGGCGCAGCGGCTAAGTGGAAACCAGCTGAGGGTGTCCCGATTTCGCCCGCGGGGGAGCGGCTGCTCGTGGCAGCCTCGGGGGGCGTGAGGAGGAGCCGTTGGGGAGGGGAACCGCTGAGGAGGCGAACCGCTGCTCCCGCCCTCCCTGCTGGCGGGGAGCCCCTTGGGCAAGGGCTTCGAAAATGGTCAGCAGTTTGGCGAACTAGGTAGCCTAGTTGGCAGACTGCCCTTTCCCGAGTCGAACCCTGGCAGTGATGGTCGGACAATAGTGTCTCCTCTGTCCCGGAGCTTTGGGGGCGGGGGGCAACTGTTGCCACCCAGCCCCGCAGCCCTGTTTGTGTGGCCTTGAAGTTCTCCTCAGGTTGCGTGTTGGCCGCTCTCACCTGGGTCTGAGGAGATCCCGCTTGCCGCGAGATGGCAGCCCGCCGGGGGACGCGCGGGGCTCTCACGGGCTTCCGGGGTGGGCGCAGCGACGGGGAAGCAGGGAAATCCTCCTCTGGGAGCAGAGCGCCAACCGCCTTGTTCTAGCACTTTCTGGGGATGCGCTGCCAGAAGAAGGCTGATGTAGCTGTCTGACATAGACTGAGCCAGTAGGTTCCCGAAGGAACGCCCGGAGGGCCGGGTGCAGGTGTGATCTCAGTCTTTTCATCACAATGGAATAATTAATTCTCACAGCCCCACGATTGTTTAGAATAAGTTGGGAACGGACTTGGGTCTTGCCACAGTGCTGACTGCAGAAACGGATCAAAGTTACTCTAACTGTTGTAATTCCAACACGGAATTGGTACAAGCAGGAGACCTGGCCAAATTGTTGCACAATCATATATATATATATATGTATATATATATCCCCTCCAATGAAAAGGCAAGAGACTCTCCTTATTTATATATGATATAATTCATTTGTCATTTTGTATTTAAATATATATATATTATACACACATATATAACATATATATATAATTATGTGTTTAATTGAACGGGAAGGTACAGGGTTGCATGGAAGAGCTGATATGGTGACAGGAGAGGACAGGGACACACAAAAAAAACTTGGGGCCAGGTAAGGAAATGTTTGCCTAATTCAATATATAGTAGCCTCTGGAACTTTCATTGTTAGGGTGATAAAACATCTTGTGTGCAGTTTCAGTAATCGCAGTTATTAATTGTTGGGTGTAGCGTCAACCAAATTAATTGTGCGCAATAGTTTCCATTTGTTCTTACATTGAAGTGGATGTATGCAGAGTCAGGTGACCATCATTATGTGGTTGATCTTGGTTGAATTAGGTCACCTCTCCCGGCCACCTGTTTGTCCTAAGTCCCGTGTACTCATGGAAATCCAACGTAGCCCAAACATTTGCATCCCTTTGTGCTTCTCTAAAAATGAACACAAGTTAACTCAGCGTATCCCCAAGCACTGATTGAAAGGGAGCTAAGGTTAGTCTCCAAGGTGTTACATCAGAAGTAGGCTTTGACTAGAGGTCTATTTCTGTATAGATTAGTTCTAAAGTGAAAATTGGTTGTAATATATTTCTATTGATTTCAAGTCTATTTTTTACTTTTAATATGAATTTTGTGGCAATAAAATATGTCTATTCGAAGCATATGATGAATTCTGATAAATAATGACGACTGACCCAGTATATAACTCCTCAAATTCCACTTATGCTTTCACCTGAAACTACTAAAAAAAAAAAAAAAAGGAAAAAAGCTAATCCCATTGTCAGCTGAAGAGGTCAGTGGTTGAAAATATGCCTCATGCCTCATATTGAGGCCCTGAATTTGATACACCCACTATCCATATACTTCGTGCTTATTCTAGAACTTTACATATGTGAAACTATGTAATATACACATGGGTTTCAGTCGGCATGTTTTTGAGATTAATTCATTTTTATATGTTTTTGGTGGTTTAGTTTTAGTTTTTTTTTTTCTTTTTCTTTTTGGGCCACACCTGGCGATGCTTAGGAGTTACTCCTCGCTCTGCACTCAGGAATCACACCTGGCAGTGCTCGGGGGACCATATGGGATGCCAAAAATTGAACCTGGGTCAAGCCGAGTGCAAGGCAAACGCCCTATTGCTGTACTATCTCTCCAGCCCTTGGTTTTGTTTTATGAAAAGAAAATAACATTTGAGGGGCTGGAGCGATAGCATAGCGGGTAGGGCGTTTGCCTTGCATGCGGCCAACCCGGGTTCGAATCCCAGCATCCCATATGGTCCCCTGAGCACCGCCAGGAGTAATTCCTGAGTGCAAAGCCAGGAGTAACCCCTGTGCATCGCCGGGTGTGACCCAAAAAGCAAAAAAAAAAAAAAAAAAAGAAAAGAAAATAACATTTGATTGATTGAGCCACACTTGATTTATGTATTCATCTGCTAGTAGGCATTTGGGTGGTTTTTATTTTTATTATGAATAATGGTATCTTGTACATTTCAGAGAATGTGTATTTCTTTGTTACCTTAGAGAAGTAAAGTAGGTCATCTGATGTATAATTTCAATAGCCAGTTCATACTTCCTCAATGACCAGAAAGTAAACATTTGATGTTTATGGGTCCTAGGGTCTCTGAAACTCCTTCAGTCATCTACTATAGTTGTAATCAGCTATAGACTTTCACACTATAATTATAATTGAATGAGAACAGGTGTGTCCCAACACAACTTTATTTACTCAAAGTGCTGAAGCTGAGAAGCTGAGAGTTTGATACTGGTTTCTGCATGGGCTCTGAGCCCAACTGGAGATGGCCCTTGGTGCCCCTCAGCACCCCGACCTTGCCCCCAGCACTGAACCATCGTGTTTTCACAACCAGACTAAGTATTAATTACTTAGAGTGGTCCCGAGCCACAAAGTAGTATTGGGGATACATCCCCTCCAATGAAAAGCTTTTTTTTTTTTTTAAATTTTATTATATTGAATCACCATAAAAAAAAAAAAGCTTTCAGGTATAAGTCTCAGTCATATAATGATTGATACCCCATCCCTTCACCAGTGCACATATTCCACCACAAAAAAACCCCAATATACCCCCCGCCCACCCAGCCCCTACCTAAGTAGGTAGTGATCTCCATTTTATTCTCTATACTTTGAATACATTCAGTATTTCAATAGAGAATTCACTATTATTGTTTGGAATTTTTCCCCCAACAATCAGGCCTGCTGAAAAGGCATCATTTAATAATTTCTTTTCATTGCTGGTAATGAAGATTATATGAGCTCGCGCAGCAGCCGCACAATTTTGAATTTCTGATGTTTTAGTTCAGTTCACAGTCTAGATGCATTTCTCTGAGAGGCTGCTTTGGGTGCCAGAATGGGTTAGAAGACCTCTTGGATCATAGTCATTAGGAGCAGAGGGTCTGTTTCGAGAGCAGCACTCCGGATCTTATCTGAGCCAAGGGCATGCTGGTATCGCCCCCTTACCATGATCTCCTATGAGCCACAACATTGCAAAGTTCCTACCTCTGGGTGGAAGTCTTAGGGGGTGGCTCTCGCCACGTGGATGATGCCGCCACCGCCATTTTCCACACAGAAAAACAGGGTGGAGAGGGAAAATACCTCCCCGGGTGGCACATAGTCGTAGTACAGCTCACAGTCTAGATGCATTTCTGTAAGAAGCCGCTCTGGGTGCCAAAATGGGTTAGAAGACCTCTTGAATCATAGGAGCAGAGGGTCTGTTTCGCGAGCAGCATCGAATGAAAAGCTTTATAGTGAAAGTAGGTGTGAGAATGCCTAAAAGGAAAGGAAGGAGGGAGGAAGAAGGAATCAAAGGGAGAGGGCAGGGGAATGGAGGGGAGAGGAGGAGTGGAAAAGAGAAACTGTCTGCATAGAGGTAGATTATGGGGTGGAGCAAGGAGAGGGAAACTGGGGACATTGGTGGTGGGACTATACACTGGTAAGGCAATGGGCACTGGATCTTGTATGACTGAAATCCAGTCATTAACAACTTTGTAATTATGTATTTCATGGTGATTCAATGAAAAAAGGGGGAAACAATAGGTGTGATTTGATGATTCATGGTTTGCTAACTCTTGGCATCCAAAGTTGTAAAGATTTACTTTTGTTTTTGAACACTTTATTATGATCTTTTTTTATAGTTATAGATCAATTCGGAGTTAATTTTTATAGATTGCTTGATGTTTGAATCAAGGCTCATTTTTTGTAAATTTTGCTTTTCTTTTTTTTTTAAACGTTTTTGAAGACTTCTTTTCCACTTTGAATTATTTTAGTATCTTTATTTTTTTATATTTTATTTTTTTGCTTTTTTGGGTCACACCTGGCATTGCACAGGGGTTATGCCTGGCTCTGCACTTAGGAATTACTCCTGGTGGTGCTCAGGGGACCATATGGAATGCTGGGAATTGAACCCAGGTCGGCCGCATGCAAGGCAAATGCCCTACCCGCTATGCTATCGCTCCAGCCCCATGAATTATTTTAGTATCTTTATTAAAAGCAATTGACCATCTACATATGGATCTATTTCTGAACTCCTTGTTTCTATTGCTTTTTATCTACATATTTATCCTAATGTCAATATCTCATGGTTTCTTTATTACCATGGATTGTAGGACTTGAATTGAGGATATAGATCTTTCTTTTTTTTTTTTTTTTTTTTTTTTTTTTTTTTTTTGCTTTTTGGGTCACACCTAGCAATGCACAGGGGTCACTCTTGGCTCATGCACTCAGGAATCACCTCTGGTGGTGCTCAGGGGACCATATGGGATGCTGGGATTTGAACCCAGGTCGGCTGCGTGCAAGGCAAACGCCCTACCCGCTGTGCTATCACTCCAGCCCTGAGGATATAGATCTTTCAACCTAGTTCTTTTTCAAAATTGTTTTGCCTATTTTAGTTCCTTATTTATATATGATATAATTCACTTGTCATTTTGTATTTTAAAAAAATGAGGTGGGTTTGAGCATTGTATAACTGAGACTTAAACGTGAAAGATTTGTAACTTTCCACATGGTGAATCAATAAAAGAATTTAAAAAAATGAGGTGGGGGCGGGGGAGGGGGGAATGAGATTGGGAGGTGGGAGGGATACTGGTTTCACTGGTGGTGGAGAATGGACACTGGTAGAGGGAGGGGTGCTCAAACATTGTATGAGGGAAACACAAGTGTGAAAATGTGTAAATCTCTTACTGTACCCTCATGGTGACTCACTAATTAAAATTTTTTTTAAATTTTTTTAAAAATGAGGTGGGGGATTGTAGAAATATTACAGCAGATTAGGTGCTTGCATTGAACATGGCTGACCTGGATTCAATTCCTGGCACCTCATCTGGTCTCCTGAGCCCTCGATGAATGATCCCTGAGTGCATAGTCAGAATTTAGCCCTAAGCACTTCTGAGTGTGGCCCCCAAACAAACAAGCAAAGAAAAAAACCCTCCAAACAACTGAAGTGGTATTACACTGATGCAGCCCAGTGTAATAGTAGTTGGTTTTGTGGGGGGAGGGGAGCATATCTGGTGGTGCTTGGCAAATAGTAACATTGCGGGATTGAACTTTAGTTGGCTGCGTGCAGGGCTAATTCCTAACCCACTGTACTAACTCTCTGGCCCCAAGAGTTGCTATCTTAATAGTCTTCCAATTCATTCATAGTCCACACTCTGCTATAACATGGTATTTATCATGTATGTGGATCACAATCACGATCACGAAATCCCGTTAATCGTCGTGTTGCTCGAGCTGTCTCAGTAACCTCTACATTTGTCCTATCCCTGAGATTTTAGAAGCTTCTCTCTTCTCAGCTTTCCCAGTGATGCCACATTGTAGGCTCTTTCAGGGTCAGGGGCATGAGATTCAGCTGGTTACTGGCTTTGGCATATAGATACACCATGGGAAACTTGCGAGGCTGTCCCATGTGGGCAGGAAGCTCTCAGTAGCTTGCGAGTTTCTCCCAGAAGGAAAAGTAGGTTATAAGATATTGCGCGCGTTTCTGGGAGCTTGCTTTTAAGTCTCTGGATGTTGGCTGTTGATGGGATTACACACACCTGGGTTCTCTGCCAGTACCTTTATGCGTGAGACTTGTCTGAACGTGTGGAGAGGGGCCTTGAGCTACCGGGAGTTCTGCTCGGGGCGGGGAGGGAAGCTGGAGCCCATCCCCTCCAAGGGGCCCCAGGGAAGACAGCCAGGCGTGCAGGCAATATATGTGGATAACTTTTATTAAAAATATGGATAGTTGGGCCGGAGCAATAATATAGAGGGTAGGGTGCTTATCTTGCTCTTGGCTAACCCAGGTCCAATTCCCCGTATCCCATATGGTCCTTCAAGCACTGCCAGGAAGTAAAGTAATTCCTGAGTGCAAAACTAGGAGTAACTCCTGAGCATTGACAGGTGTGCCCCAAAACAAAACCAAAAAATTATAATATATATGAATATTAATCTCTCCAAATGTTGGGTCTGTAGACTAGCTTTTATTATTTTTATTTTTTATTTTAAAATATTTAGAATATTATTTAGAAAAAAAATAGGCTTGCTTTTTAAGCCCATGTTCTCCCTGGAAGATGTATATCTCTTGCTGTTTCTGTGTCTCTTTGCGTGCTTATTTCCACTCTGGAGAAGCCTGTGTTCTCTCGAACACATATTTCCCCTTTCTTTGTTTTCAAATCTTTCTAAGCAAACTCCAATTAATGGAAAATATCTTGATTCATATATAATTTAAAAATGTTTGTCTCGATCAGGCTCGAGAGATAGTACAGTGGGTGAAGTGCTTATCTTGTATGCGGATGACTTGGTTTGATCCCTGGCACCACATTATGGTCCCCTGAGCCTTCAAGAGTGATCCCTGATTGCAGAGCCAGAACTAAGCCCTGAACACTGCCAGTTATGGCCTCAAAACCACATATATACAGTTACATATATACATATATATGTACACATACATATAGAGAAACTGAAAAACAAAAAACAAGCTACGAATTTTGGGTTTGTAACAATAGGAATGAATCAGAGACAACTTTTTCAGAAAGAAGGGTATAACTGTTTGTTTTTCCAACTAAAATAGAAGATTCATTACCAAAAGAAAAAGCTGATGGTGTAGCCTTAGCAAATAAACTTGAAAAAAAAATTCAAGGATAGAAAATGAGAAAAAGCATAATTATATAAATCATGAAAAGCTCTTCATCCAAATTACTATTTTGTGTATACTGTGAATTCATAATCTTTTATGAAAACACAAAAATATTTTTTCCCAAGAAATTATGACCAATCTAAAGCCATTGACAATCAATTTAGACAATCTAATTGCCATTGACAATAAGATATTTCTATCTAATTATTTCCCCCCGCAAGAATGTCCTTTTGGAGAAATAATTGATTCAGTCTGAATAAGAAAGACCAGCTTAACCTAACCTGGAACACCACATATTTGAAGGGAGGGGAATTAACTTGACCAGATAGAAAATTTTCTGTACTCTGCGGGCATATTTTTAAACTATCAAAAGCTATGAAAGCATTTTGAATTTTTTTTAAATGGACAAAATTTTCTGTCTAAATGTGCATGACACTCAAAGCATATAAAAGCAATTGTCTACAACAAAAATTGAAATCCCTTCCTCATAAGTATACATCATCAGACTCCCAAACCTAACTGAAATCCATTCTTCATAAGTAAACATACTCAGATCCCCAAACCTTCCTAGAAAGTGTGTCCTATTTGCTTGTTGTACCCATGTACACACAGATGCATACTTCTATACCTTCTATACCTATCGCTATATCACTGTCATCCCATTGCTCATAGATTTGCTCGAGCGGGCACCAGTAACGTCTCCATTGTGAGACTTATTGTAACTGTTTTTGGCATATAGAATACGCCACAGGTAACTTGCCAGGCTCTGCCGTGTGGGCGCGATACTTTCGGTAGTTTGCTGGGCTGTCCAATAGGGATGGAGGAATTGAACCCAGGTCAGTCACGTGCAAGGCAAACACCCTACCCGCTATATATACAAGCTTTATTACATGTATGGGCTCACTTGATTACTGTATTTACCAAGTCATGATAAGTCTTACAGCTCTTTATGTCAGCACTGACGTAACTCATAAAACTGCCCTATAAAAAATTGTGGCTACATAGTAATTTATTCACTCAGTTCCCATCTGGGAGACATAGAGTGATGCCCTTTTTTCCTGTTAGAAATGCTGCAACATCACGTATCATCTAAATCTTATTGTTTGAGTTCTCTAAGTTAAAGACCTAGAAATGAAAAAAGATCTCAGCTCAGTGGCATCTGTATATTAAATTTTGACAGTCTTTGCCAAATGGTGAATTCATGGAAGTAGCTCTTGAAGGGAAGTTCCAGGAAGAAAGGACAAAATTATTATCATTTGCTTTTCAAGTAATAGAAAACCACACAAATTAACTCAGCCAAAAGGGCAAAATACTGAGAAATCACAGGCTTTTGTAACATACGGGGATGGAGAACTGACAAATTGTTGGGATTCTTTCACCGGCTAACCTCTGTTATGGTTTCTGGTTTTAACAGCCATACAGCCGAGGACTATCTCAGAGCTTCTATATTTATTTATTTTAATTTTTAATTTTTTTATTGAATCACCATGTGGAAAATTACAATGCTTCAATGCTTTCAGACTTAAGTCTCAGTTATACAATGCTGAAACAACCATCCCTTCACCAGTGCCCATATCTCACCACCAAAAAAAAAAACAAACAGTACACCTCCCATCCCGCACCCCCCCCCCACCTTGTAACTGATAAATTTCACTTTACTTTCTATTTACTTTGGTTACATTCAATATTTCAACACAAACCTCACTATTATTGTTAGGAGTACCCCACTAGAGTCAGACCTGTTGTGAAGAGACATGAGGTTTTGGATTTCTGTACGTTCGCAACTAAATCCAGGGAGATTTCTTCCAGGTATTGGATCATTGCAAGCTTGTAAACCCCATCTGTGGTCCTCATAATATGGCGGTCACCACAACCTTCACCCCCGGCAGGGAAGAGGCAAGAGAGAGAAATACCTTTCTCCTCCTGGGGGGAAATACTTATCATTTGCTTTTCAAGTAATAGAAAACCACACAAATTAACTCAGCCAAAAGGGCAAATACCTTTCCCCTCCTGGGCCACGGCTTAGTTCTCAGTCTGGAGACATTCTGCGAGGAGCTGCCCATGCCAAAACATTTAGCTGTCGGGGCCGAAGTGATAGCACAGCGGGTAGGGCGTTTGCCTTGCATGCGGCCGACCCGGGTTCGATCCCCGGCATCCCATATGGTCCCCCAAGCACTGCCAGGAGTAATTCCTGATTGCAAAACCAGGAGTAACCCCTGAGCATCGCTGGGTGTGACCCAAAAAGCAAAAAAAAAAAAAAAAATTTTTTTAAAAAAATTTAGCTGTCGTCTGGAGTCATGCTCGTGCAGCTGCGGAGAGGCCGCACACATGTGCGGCCCCTAGGATCACATCTTGGCAGCCAGAGCTTCTGTATTTATATTCCTGTCCACTTAGATCAATTGGATCTGCAGATTTGAAAGAGAATCTTCCTGATTTCAGAGGGAATCTAGCAGGT
The DNA here is from genome assembly GCF_027595985.1 of Sorex araneus. NCBI lineage: Eukaryota > Metazoa > Chordata > Mammalia > Eulipotyphla > Soricidae > Sorex > Sorex araneus. The sequence goes on from NC_073305.1 coordinate 217,746,234, forward strand.
AGGGAAGTATCTTGTAGTAGCCCCCCCCCCCCACACACACACACAATTTCCACACTGTTGTTTCCTCTTGTCTTTAGACATTAGGATTGAGAGTAAACTACAACCTTTGTACCTAATGTTAAAAAGAGAACTTTTTAACATCCTCAGACAGAGGGACAGCCTAAGTGTTAAACCTTACTGCTCTGAGAGTTACAAAGGACCCAATTTGGGGTCAGAGCTATAGTAACAGGTAAGGTGTCTGCCATGCACTTTGCCAGCCTCCGTTCAATCCCTGGAACCCCATCTAGTCTCTTTTTTTTTTTTTGCTTTTTGGGTCACACCTGGCGATGCACAGGGGTTACTCCTGGCTCTGCACTCAGGAATTACCCCTGGACGTGCTCAGGGGACCATATGGGATGCTGGGATTTGAACCCGGGTCGGCCGCGTGCAAGGCAAACGCCCTACCCGCTGTGCTATCTCTCCAGCCCCGCCATCTAGTCTCTTGAGCCCCACCAGTGTGATCCCTGCACTTGGAGCCAGGAATAAATCTTTTTTTTTTTGGGGGGGGTTGTACTCTTGGAAGTCCTCGGGGGATCCTATGGGATGCTGGGAATCAAACCTGGGTTGGCCGCATGCAAGGCAAATGCCCTACCCTCAGTGCTATTGCTCCAGTCCAGGAATAAATCTTGAGCCCATGAGAGTGTGGCCCAGAAACAAAAACCACCAAAAACAAAAACCCAACCAACCCACCAAACTAAAACCTCGATTTGATTTTTTTTTTAAAAGATGATCAAATTGCTTCAATTTTTCATTGCAAAGTAGCATTTCCTAGTGTAGTGACCAAAAATCCTGTGCATTTGGAGGAACACAGAGGGGTGGGGTGGAGACGGAGGCTCTCAGGTGCTGACAGCTTCTGCTGGTTAACAGAGAAATCCTGCAGACAGTGTGGTCCCAGTGCCACTGGCCCTGGTGGGTCATTCAAGGCCCGGGCTCTTTGGCTCTGCCCCCCCCCACGCCCTGATGGCAAAGCGGCCTCCCAGCCAGGAGTCAGGACACCTGGGCGATGGGGCAGCCGCAGCCATCCCTGGAGCAGAGAGGACAGGTATGTATTCGAGGTGAAGACTGGGTCACCCCCAGCCTCAGGTCAGGAAGCCACGTATAAGACTCGGAGTGACTACCCGGTCACCATTAGATGGCTTCAGACTAGGCAGATCAGGGGAGCCTCCCGCAGGGAAAGAAAATTGTGGCCATTGGCAGCAGTGGATCAAGGCAGTTGGTTGTTGGTGCTGGGTCACTGGCAACCTGAAGCAGTTGCTAAGCAACGGCCACAGCCAGAAGGGGAGGCCCGCCCACCTTCCTTGGGAATGCTTTACTCCGTTTCCAGGAGGACATGGTGACATGACATGGAGACTCTGCTTTTTATTCCTAACCAACCTTTCATTATCAAAATTAAAAAAAAAAAATGGGGGCCATGCCATTGGTGCTCAAGGGACCATGTAGGATGGCAGAGGTGGAATCCAGGTTGACCTCATGCCAGGCAAGTGCCCTAGCTTCTGTGCTATCACTTCAGCACGGACTGAAATGATTCCAAATTTTTTTGGGGGGGTTACCTGGGGTCAAATCCAGGATGAAGTCCCTTCCCTGCAATAAATAAAAAATATTTATTTATTTATTTATTTATTTATTTTTGCTTTTTGGGTCACACCTGGCGATGCACAGGGGTTACTTCTGGCTCTGCACTCAGGAATTACCCCTGGCGGTGCTCAGGGGACCATATGGGATGCTGGGATTCGAACCCGGGTCGGCCGCGTGTAAGGCAAACGCCCTACCCGCTGTGCTATCGCTCCAGCCCCAAAAATAGTTATTTATTTTTTAAAGTTACGAAGCTTTCAGGTTTAAGTCTCACTCATACAGTGATCAAACACCCATCCCTTCACCAGTGCACATGTTCCACCACCAAGAACCCCAGCATACCTCCCATCCCACCCACCCCCAACCTGGTGGCTGATGATTTTCACTTTACTTTCTCTTTACTTTGATTACATTCAATATTTCAATAGAAAATTCACTATTACTGTTTGGAATTTTCCCCCAACAATCAGACCTGCCGAAAAGGCATCATTTGATAATTTGTTTTCCATTGCTGAGAATGAAGAGCATATTGCAGCCCCGCGGTTTTGGATTTCTGGTATTTTAGTAATTAAGTCCAGAGAAATTTCTGCCAGAAGTCGCGTCACTGCAAGCTCGTACCTCCGGTTAGTGGGCTCTATAAGATGGCGGTCGCCATGCCGCCACCAAAAGGAAAGGTTGAGAGAGAAAAACCTTTCCCCTCCCGGGGCGGCATGGCGCCTTAGCTTAGTTCACAGTCTAGAGGCATTTCTGCAAAAAGCCGCTCTGAGTTCTGAAAGTAGTTAGTGGAACTTCAGGATCATAGTCTTTTAGGAGTGGAGGAGCTGTTTGTTGCTTGCAATCTTTTAATTTTTAAAAATTTTTTTAAATTTTTATTTATTTATTCATTTATTTTTAATTGAGTCACCGTGAGAACAGTTACAGGGCTTTCAGGATCAAGTCTCAGTCATACAATGATCAAACACCCATCCCTTCACCAGTGCACATGTTCCACCACCAAGAATCCCAGCATACCCCCACCCCGCTCCCCCTCTGCCTGTGTGGCAGATGATTTTCACTTTATTCTCTCCTTACTTTGATTACATTCAATTTTTGACAGAAAACTCACTATCATTATTTGGAGTTTTCCCCCCAACAGTCAGACCTGTCGAAGTGACATCATTAGATTGTATGTTTTCTATTGTTGGTAACAAAGAGCATATGATGTTGCACGGACGCGAAAGCGGCCGCCCAGTTTTGGGATTCTGGTATTAAGTCCAGAGGTATTTCTGCCAGCAGCTGCTGCGTTCCGAGATTGGTTTGTGTGCCTCTGTGATCATGGCTGTTCAGGAGCGAGGAACTGTTCGTGGGCAGCCACTTGGGGTCTCATTTGGGCAGAAGACAGGGCCGGTTCTGCCCCTCCCCCCGCCCCATCTCGAGATTCCACATGTGTCCCATCACTGCAATTGGTTCTGAACGGTGGCAGTCACCATGCTGCCGCAAAGGGGAAAAGGCCGAGGGACAGAAACCCTTCCCCTCCCAGGGCTGCACGGGGCTGTAGCTTAGTTCACAGTCCAGGAGTACCTCTGCCAGCAGCCGCTGCATTCCAAGATTGGTTTCTGTGCCTCTGGGATAATGGCCGCTCAGGGAGGGCGGAGCCATTCCTGAGCGATTTTTTTGTTTGTTTGTTTATCAGGAAAGGTCGCTTATGGGGCCGTGCGATTTGGAGAGATGTCCCAGTCCCACATACCGGAGCCATGTTAGTAGAAGCTCAGTGTCGCTGGGACTCCATCTGGAGAATGCAGGGACGCTGCACCTTCTCCCTCTGGCACTCTGGTGTTGTTGGCTCAGTCTGGGGTCCGGAGCATTCTCTGGCTTGCGATGCCCGCCGGCCCGGATCCTTCACTGCTAGGTGCAGCAAGATGGCACCGAGGGCGGGTTGAGGGCGGGACTTCCGGCGGCAGGGGCGGGCTGGAAGCTGGGCGGGCGCCGCCCCGCTCCAGTTCCTCCACGCAGTTTTGAGAGAGTGTCCCAGTCTCACATACCGGAGCCATGTTAGTAGAAGTTCAGTGTCGCTGGGGCTCCATCTAGAGAAGGCGGGTTGGCTGCACCTTCTCCGTCTGGCACCCTGGTGATGTTGGCCTGGTCTGGGGTCCGGAGCATTCTCCGGCTTGTGGTGCCCGCCGGCCCGGATTCTTCATTGCTAGGTGTGGCCACAATCTTTTAATTTTTTAAAAGATTTATTTTTTTAAAGATTAAAAAAATAAAAATATTTTTGTTTGGGGGCTGGAGTGATAGCACAGTGGGTAGGGCATTTGCTTTGCACCCGCCTGACACAGGTTCGATTCCCAGCATCCCATATGGTCCCCTGAGCACCACCAGGGGTGATTCCTGCATGCAGAGCCAGGAGTAGTAACCTCTGTGCATCGCCAGGTGTAACCCAAAAAGCAAAAAAATGATATATTTTTGTTGGGGGGGAGTGGTCACACCGAGAGGAGCTCAGGATTTACACCTGGCTCAGTGCTCAGGAGACCGGTGCAGTGCCAGATTTGAACCCTGGCCGGTCATGTGCAAGGCGAGCTCATTGTTCCAAAAGGTGCTTTTGGAATGATGACTTTTGGAAACAGATTGCCTCTAGAATGGTACCAGGCGTGAGAAACTTCTGGATGTCCAGAGAGCAGAATGCCACCGTGAGGAAGTTGTTGCTAGGCCGGCTTGGATAGATTTATAAGACATTTCCATATTAAGGCTCTGTTACACACGCTCAATTATTCTCTCCTCTACCGTGATACTAGGAAATGCTGAGTACTTTGTGAAAACCTCGTCTTTCCAGATATTCTAAAGTGTCCATTATGTGAGCTAAAAGCAGAGGTAAGCAAAATGACACATTTTGCAATGACCTTTTTATTCAAATTCATAAATTTATTCACATTCACATTCAAACTGTTTGGGCAAGCCAAATCACCTCTTTGAGCACACATTGTGTTTATGCACTGGGTTGGGAAGGAAAGAATAGAAGAAAAATGCAAAGGGCTCTCTGCCAGTGCATTTCTGTATTAGGCAAGGCTAGCCATTATTTCTTAAGCTCATATATTTTAATCACTGTATCACTGTCATCCCGTTGTTCATCGATTTGTTCGAGTGGGCACCAGTAACGTCTCCATTTGTCCCTGTCTCGTGCTACTGTAGCCTGATGGCATATTGGGGGGGCTCTTTCAGGGTCAGGGGAATGAGGACCGTCATTGTTACTTGTTTTTGGAGTATTGAATATGCCACGGGTAGCTTGCCAGGCTCTGCCGTGTGGGGCAGGATACTCTTGGTAGCTTGCCGGGCTCTCCGAGATGCACCTAAAGGACAAATCTACAACACTTGCTTTTTCTATTTTTTTGGGGGGGGGGGCACGTTCAGCAGTGCTCAGGGCATATTCCTGGCTTTGTGCTCAGGGGGCCATACGTGGTGTCATGGATTCTACTGGAATCAGCTGCGTGCAAGGCAAGTGCCTTTCCTGCTGTACTCTCTTTGGCCCTTCGGTCTTTCTGGATTCATCTATGATAAAAGGATATGGGTGTTAAACATTTTGTATGTTTTATGTTAGTATAGGTAGGGCATTTGCCTTGCATGCAGCCGACCCAGGTTCGATTCCTCTGCCCCTCTTGGAGAGCCTGGCAAGCTACTGAGAGTATCTTGCCCACACAGCAGAGCCTGACAGTGACATGTTTTATGTTAAAACTCCTAGGAGAGATTGTCTCCTGGACAGTAGTCAGAGATTTGAGGTCTCTGAGCCAGAGAATTAGTTTTGTTTTTGTGGTCACGCTCGCAGTGCTTAGGGCTCACTCTGGCTGTGCTCAAGGGCCTCAGCGACCCCCAGAACCATGTGTGTTGCCAGGGATCAAACTGGGGCTGGCCACAGGAGAGCCAAGTGCCTTGCTTCCTGTACTGTCTTCCTGGCAGTGTTCTTTTTTGGTTTTGTTTTGGGGCCACATCTGGCGATTCTCAGGAGATGCTCCTGACTCTGAGCTCAGGGATCACTCCTGGCGGTGCCTGGGAGATTGTATCTGATACTGGGGACTGAACCTGGATTGCTCGCGTGCAGGGGAATTGCCTTACCTGTTGTACTATTGTGCGCGTTCCCCGAAATCTCTCTGGCCCGCGGAGAGACAACAGTGGAAAGCGCTCCTAACTGAGTGGGTTTCGTGAGTGGTCCCGACCTGAGAACAAAACTGGTGAGGTTAGAAAGAAGGAGGCTCAAGACAACACATGCTGATCAAGAGCATGTTTATTACCAGTCAGGCTGGTTTTATACCTTTCTTAGCAGGGGGTTGGTACATGAGTTGTCAATCATCAGGGAAGTGTCTTCTCAGACCAAATAAGGAAAAGTTCGGGGTGTTCTTTGGTGGGCTACAATATTCTCTAAGAGTCGGTTGAGAAATAGTGGGGAGGGGGAAGGAGCAGTCACATAGACAAGGGTTTATCTGGCAGGAACATCTGTCAGGAACGTACAAGGTTTCGTAAGCTAGGGTATGGCTTTTACTGTCAAGGAAGGTACTCTTCTCTACGGGCCCTGAGGGTCTCATGGTTAATTGTCCTGGGCTACTTTTACTTCTTGAGTTTAGCTATTTCCTTTGTTACAAGGGCACCTGTGCCTCAGGTTATGCAAACGCTGGTAATGGAATTTTCCGGTTTGTACAGAGTAAAGGTTGAGGGGCTCCCTTTTGTTCAGGGTCCTAAACAGTCCCCAACACTTTTTTGGTTTTGTTTTGGGGCGATTCTTAGGAGATGCTCCTGACTCTGAGCTCAGGGATCATTCCTGGCGATTCTTAGGAGATGCTCCTGACTCTGAGCTCAGGGATCATTCCTGGCAGTGCCTGGGAGATTGTATCTGATACTGGGGACTAAATCTGGATTGCTCGAGTGCAGGGCAATTGCTTTACCTGTTGTACTATTGTTCTGGCCTGAGAATGTTCTTTTTTTTCTTTTTTTTTTTTTTATGCTTTTTGGGATATACCCGGCAGTGCTTGGGAGACCATTTGGGATGCTGGGGATCAAACCTGGGTTAGCCATGTGCAAGGCAAACGCCCAACCCACTGTACCATCACTGTGGCCCCATAAAATGTTCATTTAAAAAATATATTTCACATAACTTTTTTTTTTTTTTTTTTGCTTGTTTGGGCCACACCTGGTGCTGCTCAAGCATTACTCCTGGCAGTTTTCAGGAAATGCCGGGATCAAACCCAGGTCAACCACATGCAAGGCACATGCCCTACCACTGTACTATTGCTCCAGCCCCAGTTTTTACATAAACCCTTGTGTGTTGTTTACTCAGAACTGCTGTGTATGAAAAGCATTTGAAAACATCTACTCTTAATTAGATGCCTGACATATTTAAATGAGATAGTTAAATCACACTTTGTAATATATATCTTAGCTAAAGTTCATAGAGTATGTTCTCTTTCTTGGGGGGTGGGGGGGCAGTAAGGGTTGGACCACACCCAGTGGTGCTCAGGGATCACTCCTGGTGGTGATTAAACCAGGACTGGACAGGTGCAAGGCTAATGCCTTAACCCCTATACTGGAAATACTGTATTTTGGAAATGGAATTGCAAACCATTTCTGTGTGCAATAAATAATCTTCTGTCTATACTCATTCAATGCATTGGAGGATGGGGAGGGAAGCAGATGCAAAGATAATATGCTAATATGTTCATACTTGCATCATTCAGACAAAAACAGTTTTTGGCATGTTACATGCATTTTGTTTTACTGTTTAAAACTGTATAAAAAAAGTATATAAAAAAGTATGTAAAAAAGTGTGTACAAGTGGCCGGAGGGATTCAGGGAAGTTGGTGGTGGAGAATGGGCACGGGTGAAGGGATGGGTACTCGATCATCGTATGACTTAAACGTAAGCACGAAAGTTTGCAAATCTGTAACTGCATCTCACAGTGGTTCATTAAGAAATATGTTTAAAAGAAAGTGTATAAAATACCCAAATGAATATTATTTTTGCACCAGTGCGTCTCTAGATGGTAAAGAGGTTGCCAAGGAACGGCAAGGTCGAGTTAGTCTACAATATACACAGATTAGAGAGGGTAGCACCTTTTGCGGAAAGTGGGCCTCCCGACTGGAGCGGTAGCACAGCAGTTGGGCGTTCGCCTTTCTTGTGGCTGACCCGAGTTCGATTCCCCCGCCCCTTTCGGAGAGCCCGGCAAGCTACCGAGAGTACCGAGCCCGCACAGCAGAGCCTGGCAAGCTACCCGTGTGTGTTGGATATGCCAAAAACAGTAACAATAATTCTCACAATGAGAGACGTTAATGGTGCCCGCTCGAACATATCGATGAACAATGGGATGACAGTGACAGTGACAGTGGGCCTCCCGGGGCCAGAGAGATAATGTAGCAGGTAGAGCAGTTGCCTGGCATGTGGAGGACCCAGGTTTGATTCTTGCATCCCATTTGGTCCCTTGAGCACCTCCAGGAGTGAGTTTTGAGTTCAGAGCCAGGAGTAAACTCAGAGTCACACTCAGTGTGGCCCAAAATCCAAAACCAAACAAACAAAAGGAAGTGCATTTTTTGTGAATAATTTCCAGTTTGCTTTGTTTTGGGGTCACACCCGGGGATGCTTAGGGGTGACTCCTGGCTCTGCACTCAGGAGTCACTCCTAGTGACGCCTGGGGGACCCTGGGGGATACTGGTGATGGAACCCGATGGCACAGAGACAGCTGTAATGTCTCTCCAGCTCCCTCTGTAAATAACTTTTCATATGAATTTGTTCTGTCATCTCTAAGCACAACATAGGCATACATTTATTCACTGGACTTTGGTGGAGAGAAAGGAGATGGGAAGTTTCAAGGCCAGAATGCTCATCTTTCAAACATACCTCAGATAATAACCATTGCAGCATGTATACTGTTTGATTTACCAGTACTCTGTACATGGTGAAAAAGTAAGTCATTATTTGAAATCTAATATATCTGAATGCGCAGAAATGCATAAAGTGAGTTAAAGGTAGAGATGGTATCACTGTATCAGTCATCCCCTTGTTCGTCAATTTACTTGAGCGGCCACCAGTAACGTCTCTGTTATATTCAGCCCTGAGATTTTAGCAGCCTCTCCTTACTCGTCTTTCCCAATGACTGGAAGCTCTTTCAGAGTCAGGGGAATGAGACCTGTCGTTACTGTTTTTGGCATATTGAATACACCATGGGTAGCTTGCCAGGCTCTGCTCGTGCGGGCAGGACTCTCGGTAATTTGCCGGGCTCTCCGAGAGGTATGTATATATCTCTTACTGTATTTGGGATATGAATACACCACAGGGAGCTTGCCAGGCTTCCCGAGCAGGTATTAGACTCTTGGTAGCTTGTCAGGTTCTCCAAGAGGGAGAACTAGGCTATTAGAGAACTAGGCTTCCAGGAGCTTGGTTTTATAGTTTCTGGATATTGGACATTGATGGGATTACACTGCATCCCGGAAGAGAGCGACACAGTCTCTTGCCCCCGTGCATGGCTGTCTTCACCAGGGCCCCTTGGAGGGGACGAGATGTGTTTCCCCCCCACCCCCCCGCCCCAGAGCAGAGCCTCGACAGTTGAAGACCTCCGGGACCCAGCCACAGCCATGCTCAAGGCCACTCTCCACATGTTAGGATGAGCCTCACACATGAAGGAACTGGCAGAGGAAACCAGGTGTGAGGGACCTGGGGCTGAGATCTCCAAGGCTGCTCGGATTGGGACTGGGCCTCTTCCACCCAGATCCCCATTTTCCAGTAGCTAGGCAGTCACACCCAGAAACTGCCCCCGGTGCCATGTAATCCCATCAATGGCCAACATCCAGAGACTATAAAACCAAGAGCTGGTAAAATAGTATAAATGTTCTTTTTGTTAAAGACATATAGGGTGTATTTTGGAAACAGAATGGGCACATACCTCTCCAAGCAGGACATTGCTGGTTCCAGAAGGAGGGAGAAGGAAGTGCAGAGGGCTCCCTGACACTCTGTGCAGAATCAGACAAGATAAATTATCCTCTTGGTCTATGTAGTTTATGTCGTACATAGTAAAATTGTGTACATTTGGAAGGTACAAAGAAGTTTAGATTTTATATCTAATCCTTCTGGACTGGAGCAATAGCACAGCGGGTAGGGCGTTTTTTACCAACCCGGGTTCGATTCCTCCATCCCTCTCAGAGAGCCTGGTAAGCTACTGAGAGTATCCCGCCCGCACAGTAGAGCCTGGCAAGCTACCCATGGCGTATGCAATATGCTAAAAACAGTAACAAGTCTCACAGTGGAGACGTTACTGGTGCCCGCTCGAGCAAATCTATGAACAATGGGATGACAGTGCTACAGTGACAGAGCTACAGTGCTGTCTAATCTTTCTAGATGTGAAAGAAGCTCAGAGCTCGGCGCTGGCTCATGTGGTAGAGAATATGCCCGCGTGTACAAGGTCTGGGTCTGACCCCTGGGACCGCATGGCTCATGGGGACTGCAGGGCTCATGGGGCCCCATGCTCCAGTTAGGCCCACGTGGCTGGGCTTAGCATCCCATATGACAGTAGAGCTACTGATTTCCAGTGTCACTGAGGGTGGCACCTATGTAAAAAAAATTTTTTTAAATGGAGCCAGACAGAGATTATAGCAGGAGAGAGATTACAGCAGGTAAGGTATTTACCTTGCATATGGTCAACTGGGTTTGATCCCTGGCACCCCATAAGGTCCCCAGAGCACTGCCAGAGCTGACTCCTGAATGCCAGATCAGGAGTAAGCCATGAGTACTGTCAGGTATGGCCTAAAATTAAAAAAAAAAAAAAGAGTAGTATGACAGAAATTGTCAGTGACCAATTAAGGTCCAGAGAGTTGTCACAGCGGTTAAGGCACTTGTCTTATATGCTGATGACCCTGGTTCGATCCCGGGCATGCCTTATGGTCCCTTGAGCACCATCAGAGTGATTCCTGAGTGGGGAGATAGTGAACACTGCCAGAGCATCACCCCCAAACAGAAACAGACCATTTTTCTGTTATTTGAATTATTGACACTAGGCGGGATTTCTGGACTTCATCATTTCATCAGAGAAAAGGCCAAAGAGGGAGAAGAGGAAGGATGGAGGAAGACTCTGCTAGCATTTCTACATTTTGAGGGCGTTTGGGATCATAGCCAGCTCTCAATGTATATTTTTTATAAAGTGCCTGAGTGTGGCAAGAGAAAACAGACACTTAAAGCTGTTTCTCCGGTTAGAGGAAATAAACTTAACACTGTCTTCGTGGCTAGAAGCTTGCACTTAGCCGACAAAAAGTCCGTAACACAGCACTTGCTTCTGTAAACGTGCCTTCGAGGATGTATAAGCAAACCCTTACCTGCAGAGAGCTTTTGTGCTTTTTGGTTTTGGGGGGCCTATTTTGGTTGGCTGTTTTCAGGGCTGTGCCCCGTGATGCTCGGGTGATTTCTGGCTGTATGCTCAGGGATCCCTCCTGGCGGTACGAGGCAGTCGTGAAGCCATTTTGCAGAAGAGAAGTCTCCTCCGGCCTCCCCTTGCGCTCAAGAGGGAGGGCCAGCACTCAAGGTCACTGCCTCATTCCAGCAAATGTTTCCCTGAAGATAATTGTAAGATGGGAGGTCCGCTGGTAAATGCACGTACAGGATGTTCTAACCGCCCGATTGTGCTCTGTGTAGCAGGAGAATAGGAATGTGTGGGAACGTACATCTGCATCTGCTGGAGTCTAGATAAGACTGAAATATAGCCGCCACGGGTAAGGACCAGATATGTCCCATTTTGATATATTGTATCCTGTTAGCCTGAAAAGAGCATTTTCTGTTTGTCTTGCCTGTGCTCGGGCTTCCACGTCTCTGGGGCTTGTGAACCCGCGAGGCTCAGTGAGCATCAACCCTGCTTCTGCGCTTGGTCTCTCTGTGTCTCTGTGTGACTCCGACGTGGGGAGGTCCGGCCAGGGCCCACCTAACAGAGGTGCTTAGGGGACCGTAGGTGGTGCCCAGGGATCAAACCAGGGTCAGCTGCGTGCAAGGCGAGCGCCCTCCCTGCTGTACTCTTGCTCTGGCCCCTGGGGCTCAGCTTTTGGCGGAGACGCCTCTGGTCCAAGTGATGTCGGTGGATCCCACGGGTGGCTTCTGTGAGGCGGGGAGGAGACAGTCACTTTCTCCTGATTCGCCTCTGCCACCCCAGGACCAGCCAGGAAGACTGGGACTAATAAAGTCTGTGATGAGCCCCTGCCAACCCCCACCAGGTGGCCGTCAAGCCACACCTGACATCCGCTTGGTCTTCCCTGCACGCGACTTGATCCCCACCACCTGATTTCTCGGGGAACCACAGACTTGGGTTGCAACAAGATTTTGCTCTTTGCAGGGAAAGGAGAAATCAGTCCCACGCCTTACCCAGGGTTTCGGGGCTCTTATCTCGCCTCGCAGAAAAGAATTTTAGGAGTAGACAAGCAGTGAAGTAAAACAGATTTTATGTGGAGGATTGTGAAGGGGAGGATGGAGGGAAAGTGGGAGAGGGCAGGGGTCAGGAGCACAGCTCCCTGTTCTCCAGGGCCTGAGAAGTCTTGGGTGGCCTTCAGACCGGCTTCTCTGTGCATGCTCTTAGGCTTGCCTTGGCCTGGAGGTTTTCTGCCAGCGGTTCAATCAGGTATTGTCATAAAGGAACCTCTTTGAAGTTTCCAGAGAATCTCCTTCGAGTCTTTGATCGCTGTTCCAGGCTCTGCCGAAGTCTGTCACCCCTGTAGGGGTCCTGGCTTCTCTGGGTCCATTACTGGGGAAGCCTCAGTTCCTGTTTTCCCGAAAAATGGGCTTTTGTGCAACTTCAAGGTTCTTGATCCTATAATTTTCCAGGAAATTCACTGCCATTGCTTTGAGAGGGACCTTCTTTATCTACCTGCCTGCACCATGAGTGTGGAGTTTAATAAAGCTGCCTTCTGAGAATTCCCTGCTGCCTCGGTTTCTCGCAAAAGCACCCTGCAACATGATTTCATGGTAGCTCACTTATTTTGCAAAGTCTGTTTTTTTTTTAAAAATGTCTTGCGACAGTGGCGTATGATGGATGCCACGTGACACAACCACAGATAGCATTCAGAATGTCCTTGACGTGGTTGTAACTCTCTTCCTAACATGACGGGCTCCAAATGGGCTCATATCCTTGAGATAATCTCAAACGTACCTGGCAGATGCCACGCATGAGAATTTCTGCGTCGGTACTTTTCCACCAGAAGTCGGCCGATGCCACCCGTCAGTGACCTGATAATACAGGGGGCTCTCGTACTCGGGGCACAGTCTTCCTCGCATAAGCCCCGCTGGGACCACTAGCTGCCAGAACTACACCACGCCCAGAGCATGCTGCTTGGGTTACCCGCTTTGGCTCTTGGTGAGAATTTCCACAACAGCGTGCTTGGGGCACCTTCTGCGATGCCAGGAACTGAACCTGGGCCAACTGCTCACAAGACAAGCTTCTTGCCGCCTGTGTACTGTCTCTCTCTGACCCCCTTAAAGATGGGCTTGGTTTGGGTTTGGGGGTCAGACCCAGAGATGCTCGGGGCTTACTCCCGACCCTGTGATCAGGGATCACTCCTGGTGGGCTTGGGGGATGGGCTGCAGGGAATCAAACAAGGCAAATGCTCCCTCAGGCTGGTTTTAAAGAAGACATTGCCCACCTGGGAAGGTGGAAACACAAAGGAAGGGCACTTTTTTTTTTGCTTTGTGGGTCACACCTGGCTATGCACAGAGGTTACTCCTGGCTCTGCACTCAGGAATTACCCCTGGCGGTGCTCAGGGAACCATATGGGATGCTGGGAATCGAACCCGGGTCGGCCGCGTGCAAGGCAAACGCCCTACCTGCTGTGCTATCGCTCTAGCCCCCAGGAAGGGCACTTTTGCGTGTTGCCAGAGTCCAGGAAAAGGGATGAACAGGGGAAATTGGTCGTTTAAGTAGCTGTGACTTCTTAATCCCCAGCAGAGGAAGGGGAATAATGACCATATGAAAGTGGCCTTTGAAGTGTGGGAGTGTGTTGCTCACTTGGGGGGTAGCAGCCAACAGACCCAGGAAACTCTTGAAAGCAAAGAGTTGTATTGTGACAAGAAAGGAAACAGGGATAAACCTCTAAACGCGGCCGCGGCTGTCCCAATATTCTTTCTTACCCTTTTCTGAGAATTTATGAGGCAGGCAGGTAGATAGGGGTCTGTGGAAATAATGGAAGTCAGATATGATGGAAAGGAAAGAAGTCACTGGGTCGCCAGCACTTTGGCCAACAAAAGGAGGTGCAGATTTGGGAAGAGGAGATGCCAGCCCCGCACAGGGCCTCAGGGAAGCTTCCTCAGGAACAGGAGACCCTCCTGGTAATTAGTAGGGTAGAAGACCCCGCCCAGACAGTGTTTGGCCAGCGCTGAGCCCCTCTGCAGAGAACCCCAGGCCAGGCAATTAGGAGAAAATCCCCTTGTGCCCCTTCCCGGAAGCCCTCGAGCCTCTCTACACCGCCCCAGGGGAGAAACTTTATTGTCTCACAGGCGCCTGCCTGTTTCTCCCTCCCCTTTTAATAAAATTTCTCCACTTCACCATTTGTCTCCTCTGGATATTCCTTCCTGCAAGGGTAGAGGGGAAGGCACCTGGGAAAGCAAGGGGGGCTGAGCCTTTCCTTGCAAAGAGCAGCTGCCCACCCCACAAAAAAAAAAAAAAAAAAAAAAAAACCCAGCTTGGGTGGTAGGGACCAGTTCCCAGCTCCCAGTGGGACTCTGGCCGCCCAGCACTCTCTTCCCGACTCTCCCCTGCTCTCTCCGACTCTTCCTGATTCTCTCGGACTCTCCCCTTCTCTCCCCTCTCTCTCCGACTCTCTCTTTCCTTCCCCCCTCTCTCCCCTTCTCTCCCCATCTCCCCTCCTCTCCCCCTCTCTCCCCTCCTTTCCCCCTCTCTCCCCCCACTCTCCCCCTCTCTTCCCCCACTCTCCCCCTCTCTCCCCTATCCTCCGCTACTCTTCCCTACTCTCCCTCCCTCTCCCCTGCTCTCCCCTCCTCTCCTCCTCTCTCCCCTTCTCTCCCCCCTCCACTCCTCTCCCCTTCTCTCCCCCTCTCCCCACTCTCTCCAATTCCAGTTCCCCACATCTCTATGAACGTTGCTCCCTCCCTGGGCTCCACACTTCTCCCAGCAACAATATTTTGATACTTTTTGTAGTGCTCACGGCTTCCTCCAAGCGCTGCGCTCAGGCATCGCTCCTGGGGGTGCTTAGAGGACCATACGGGGGCCAGGCACATGCCCTACTCACTGCAGTGTCGCTCCAGCCCTTATCTTTTTATTTGGGGGCAACATTTGTTATAGGCATTAAATGGTTTAAAATGTTTAAATAGATTTCCATGAAACCACGGCGGGTTCCTGACTGTGACTGCAGCCTGGAACATTTCCAGTAAACCGCACACCCCCTTCCCTAAAGGTGCCCTAAGCGGCTGTTTACTCTCAATGCTGTTACTTTGTTGTGTTTTTGTCTTTTGTTTTTATTTTGGGCCCACACCTGGTGTTGCTCAGGGCTTACTCCTGGCTCTGGGCTCAGGGATCGCTCCCGGTGGGATTCTGGGGATTGAACCCCGGGTGGGCTTGTGTGCACGGCGAGTGCCTTGCCTGCTGTACTATCTCTCTAGCCCCAAAACCCGTTGGTTGGTTGGCTTGGGTTTGGGTGGGGGGAGGGGCACCCCCTGCAGTGCCCAGGAATCACTCCTGGCAGGCTCATGGGACTAGATACAGTGCAAGAGTTGGCAACTACGTGGGCTTGGTTCAAGGGCACTGCTCGCTGTTTTGCGGCTCCAGCTCCCCTGGCCTCTTTTGTAGCAGTATCTTGCTTCCTTTTTATCTGCCTAGAGTGCATCAAGTACACCCTTTGGCCACTTTTTGCTACATATGTAGAAGCCATAGGGAATACCTCCCACCTGAGCTCAGGGCTCAGGCTTGGCAGATTGTGACTCTGGCTGCTGACCTTGACTAAGCCCGTCTTTCCCAGAGGGGGGTGCCACTTGGTTCATCCATGATCAGTTTGGTCAAATGCTGCATCTAAACCGTGATTATTCAGGGCGGAATCCAAGAGCTTGATTCCTGATGAGACTCACCACCTTACCACGGGATTTTCTTTCTTTCTTTCTTTCTTTCTTTCTTTCTTTCTTTCTTTCTTTCTTTCTTTCTTTCTTTCTTTCTTTCTTTCTTTCTTTCTTTCTTTCTTTCTTTCTTTCTTTCTTTCTTTCTTTCTTTCTTTCTTTCTTTCTTTCTTTCTTTCTTTCTTTCTTTCTTTCTTTCTTTCTTTTTCCCTCCCTTCCTTTCTCTCCTTTTCTTCACACCCGGCAGTGCACAGAGGTTACTCCTGGCTCTGCACTCAGGGAATTACCCCTGGCGGTGCTCAGGGGACCATATGGGATGCTGGGAATCGAACCCCGGTCAGCCCCAGTCAGCAGCGTGCAAGGCAAACACCCTGCCCACTGTGCTATTGCTTCAGCCCTCTTGCTTTCTTGTTTTATGGTTTTCGGGCCACAGCAGGGGATGGGGGATGTGGGGGGTGGGTTGGGGGTGGGGAGTGGGGAGAGGATCTTGGGAGCTGCTCCTGATGTTACAAATTTCCTCCGGATTGTTACAGAGTGGCGCAATTTGGCGGAGAATACCAGGTGGCACTCATGAGAACTTGTAGTGCATTTTTTTTTTTTCATCAGCAACCAGTGGAGGAATCCTCCTTAGATCTGGGCCTAGAACAAAGAATCACTGAATCACTGTATCACTGTCATCCTTGATTTGGTCCAGGGGGCACCAGTAATGTCTCCATTGTGAGACTTGCTGTTGCTGTTTTTGGCATATTGAATGATAGAGTGTTTATGTGCCCTTTCGCTTCCTGCAAATCACCAGGAATCAGGCAACCTCCTGCCAGGCCAGAAGAAAGAAGTTTAGAAAGATAAAGGAGAGAAGGAAGTGTGAATCCAGTCATTCCAGACACATACTGAATCTCTCTCTCTCCCCCTCTCTCTCTCCCTCTCTCCATCCCCTTTACCCCCTCCCCTCCCCTTCCCTCCCTCCCCTCCCCTCCTCTCCCCTCTCCTCCCCTCCTCTCCTCTCCTCTCTCCATCCCCTCCCTCACTCTCTCTCCTGTCCTCTCTCTTTTCTCCCCCTGTACTCCCTCATCTCACTCCCTTAAAAGCACAACAAGACACCCTAAGGGTCTTTGATTTTGCAAGCCCCTTCCCAAATTTTCTAGGTGCCTGCGCCTGACCCTCCTCACCCCCACCCCCTGTGCCCTGCCGGGTGCCTGCAGGCTATGAGACGGGGTCTGTGGGCTGCAGGGCAGGGCTGCGTCTCCTGGGAACTGTGTTTGGGATTCCTGCGTGGTGCTGATGGAGCACACCTGATGTCGGTTGGCCCCGCAGGTGTCTTGTGTGAGGCGGGGAGGGGAGAAACGGTCACTTTCTCCTGGCCCGCCGCTGCCAGCTGGGACCTGGGGCTACTGGGTTCTTGTCTTGCCTCACAGAAAAGAATTTCAGGACTAGATGAGCAGTGAAGTAAAACAGATTTTATTTGGGGGTTTTTGGGAAGGGAGAGGGGGGAGAGGGAGTGAGAGAGGAGAGAAGCCAGCTCCCCTAAGAGCCCCTATGCCCCCAGCATTGGGTGGGGAAGCGTGCAAGCCCACCCCTCGGGAGCGGAGATGCGAGTGGCACGTGCTCGGGCGCCAGGTGGGCTCGGCCACGTGGGCACAGGCAGCACGTGGGCTCGGGCAGCCTATGTGTGCCCTCCCTTTGTTCAAGGTGGCCCGAATGGGGTTTTTCCAGCCAGCGCCCACTTGGGCTTCTACCTAGGTCAAAGTTCATGCCTAGGGAGGTTACCGAGTGGGGTGGAGTTGGGAGTGGTCAATGGTCTTCTTTGAAATTCCTTTCCTGGCCCTTTGTTTCTTTGGGTGCTTCTGTGGGGTGTGGGGGTGGGCGGCTGGCTGTGGCTGTGCCAGGTGAAAGTCTCACCAGACCCAAGGTTCTGTCTACTGCAGAGTTGGCTGTTTTTGCAGCTTCAGGGCTATTGATATTATTATTTCCCAGGAAATTCATTGTCATTGCCTTGCGCCCCTCCCCCCATTTCCTGTCTCCCTGCCTGCCTGCCTACTTCACACCCATCACTGCGACTAGTTGGGACTGGTTGAGCAGAGCATGTGGCAAACATTTATTGGAAGGAAAATGAAGCCACAGAAGAGAGAAATGTGGAAATGTGGTTGTGCGTCTGCTGTCGAGGGGTGGGGACGGTCTTTTTTTTTTTTTTTGCTTTTTGGGTCACATCCAGTGATGCACAGGGGTCACTCCTGGCTCTGCACTCAGGAATTACCCCTGGTGGTGCTCAGGGAACCATATGGGATGCTGGGAATCGAACCCGGGTCAGCTGCGTGCAAGGCAAACGCCTTCCCCACTGTGCTATGGCTCCAGCCCTCCCCCCCCTTTTTTGCCGGGGGGGTCTTTATAAAGGGGGAGCTCCAGCCTCTCTGACCCTCAGGGGCAAATGCCATCAGCCCAGCACTTCCCCGGCCGGCCTCAGATGTTCATTGAGTTGCTCGAGTGGGCGCCAGTAACGTCTCATTGTGAGACTTGTTACTGGTTTTGGCATATCGAATACGCTACAGGGAGCTTGCCAGGCTTTGCCGTGAGGGCAAGATAATCTTGGTAGCTTGCTGGGCTTTCCGAGAGGGACGGAGGAATTTAACCTGGGTCAGCTGTGTGCAAGGCAAATACCCTACCCGCTGTGCTATCGCTCCAGCCCAAAGGGAGCAATAGGCCAAATAAATGTGGAACCTTAGTAGATAACGGACCAGACATGATGGCCTCTCAGTGTCTGTGCTGCAAGCCATAATGCCCAAAAGTAGAGAGAGAGTATGGGGAATATTGTCTGTCCTGGAGGCAGGGGGAGGGTGGGAAAGGGGGTGCGTACTGGGGATATTGGTGGTGGGGAATGTGCACTGGTGGAGGGATGGGTGTGGGATCATTGTGTGATCATGAAAGCTTGTAACTGTCTCACAGTGATTCAATAAAAAAAAAAAAGTGGAACCTTGTGCTGTGAAACTGTGAACACATCCATCCACCCAGGGTCAACCAGCAGTCTTGCACGCAACCCTCACAGACTGACCGAGGGGACAGGACATGTCTTAGTTCTCTCTGCCACTGTCCTGCACATTTGTGTGAAATCCCGCCCAGCCTGTTACTCCCTTTCCACGTACACGGCAAGCATGCAGACGCTCCCTAGTAAACGGTGTCCCTCTTACTGTCTGGAAGGCTGCTTGGTTGCTGGATTTGTCTTACTGCCCCCAGGAACAATCCAAACACTGAGGGGGGGCAGGGGGGCCTAGTGACCTGGAAGGGAGGGGGAGAAACAAACTGACAGCAAGATAGACTATAACTCCTGCCAACGTGCCACAGAGCCCAGGGCTGGGCTGAGCAGGAACCCGCAGCTCTCCTCACCCCTGCTATGAATCCTGCCCCCTCCCCCATCTGCAGCTGGAGGAGAGAAGCCCTGCCTGATGGTTTTTGTTGTTGTTTGCTTTTCGCATCACACCCGGGCAATGCACAGGGGTTCCTCCTGGCTCTGCGCTCAGGAATTACTCCTGGCGGTGCTCAGGGGACCCTATGGGATGCCGGGAATCGAACCCAAGTTGGCCGTGTGCAAGGCAAACGCCCTCCCCGCTGTGCTATGGCTCCAGCCCCTGTTGTTGTTGTTGTTTTAAGGGGAGAGTGTATTAGTCTTGCTTGAAAACAACCCAGAATGTCACACAAGAGTCAGTGAAGACGCGGTTGGTTTTATTAAGGGATTCCGTGCATTGGGCAGCAGCCATCCCTCCACAAGGAGGGTGGCTCGGCAGGTTAAAAAGTGAGCGAGAAGATGGGGCTGGAGCAATAGCACAGCGGGTAGGGCGTTTGCCTTGCACTCGGCTGACCCGGGTTCGATTCCCAGCATCCCATATGGTCCCCTGAGCACCGCCAGGGGTGATTCCTGAGTGCAGAGCCAGGAGGAACCCCTGTGCATTGCCAGGTGTGACCCAAAAAGAAAAAAAAAAGTGATCGAGAAGAGAAAAGGATGCAAACCCCTCTGGGTGGGCGAGGAGGACAGGGCAGCCCTGCACATGTGCTTCCCAGACCTGCAGACCTCCACTCCCTCCCTCCCACCTTTCTTTTGTTTCTTTTTTTCTTTCTCCCCACACCCCCACAAAACTGCCCAGAGGATTAAAGCAT
The DNA here is from genome assembly GCF_027595985.1 of Sorex araneus. Taxonomy (NCBI): domain Eukaryota; kingdom Metazoa; phylum Chordata; class Mammalia; order Eulipotyphla; family Soricidae; genus Sorex; species Sorex araneus. The sequence goes on from NC_073305.1 coordinate 217,766,028, forward strand.
TTAGATGAGGACCGCCCCCTCCTCCACAGTAGTGACCCAGTCCTAGGGGACTTGGCATACTTGACTCATTTGCTTCCTTTGACGCCTTTTTATCAGTCTCTCAGATGCAACCTCGGTTACAATTCAGGTGTGGGAGGGGACAGTTTGATATCCAAAGAGATTAAGAGCTGAATTAAGAATTCAAACCGGGGCTGGAGTGATAGCACAGAGGGTAGGGCGTTTGCCTTGCATGCGGCCGACCCGGGTTCGATTCCCAGCATCCCATATGGTCCCTCAGCACCGCCAGGAGTAATTCCTGAGTGTAGAGCCAGGAGTAAGCCCTGTGCATTTCTGGGTGTGACCCGAAAAGCTAAAAAAGGAAAAAAAAAAAAAAGAATTCAAACCGGGGCTAGAGCAATAACACAGCAGGTAGGGCGTCTGCCTTGCACTCGGCCGAACTGGGTTCGATTCCCAGCATCCCATAGGGTCCCCTGAGCACCGCCAGGAGTAATTCCTGAGTGCAGAGCCAGGAGTAATTCCTGAGTGCAGAGCCAGGAGTAACCCCTATGCATTGCCGGTGTGACCCAAAAAGCAAAAAAAAAAAAAAAAAAGAGGGATGGGAAGGGCCAACAAACCCTCGACAGACACCAGCGTTAATTTGGTTTAAGTTTCTCTGAGTCCTCTTCATCCTCTCCCCGCCCTGTGCTTGGCGCTGTAGGAGCAGTGCATTTCCACTCTACCCCAAGTACCTTTGAAATCGCTAGTCATAGTTTGACTATGAAAGCTGAGTCCTTATGAGACCCCAGGGCAAAAGGGAGGTGAAATCCAGGAACTAATTCCTGCGGCAATTTCTTTGCAGTAATTTGGGCAGTTTCCAATGTCATGGGAAAGGCCTCTACCCAGCTGGAGAAAGTGGCAATAAAAGCCAACGAGTGTTGGTATCCCGGGAGCCGTCATTGCACACCAGAGACAGACGAGGTGACCTTAAAGCATAACCAGAGGATCTCAGTGACATCTAACTCGGTGACACTCTAGGGAGTTTCCCCCGCGCCCAGCTCTCCATAGACCCTCCAGATTGGAGTTCCAGATGCATTAGACTCACCCCTGGGGGTTCAGGCCGGAGACTCCTGTAGAGGAATTTAGGACGTGGGGCCGACTGGTCAGCTGAGCCAACCGTTGACCGATGGAAGCTCTGGAGTCCTCAGTGGATGGCTGTCCCATCGACCCGCTGGGCCAGGGTTGGTCCACACAGTCTTGGTATCTCGCTAGGGCCCCCAAATGTTAGCAGGAAAAACTCCAAGAACCACAGCAGACTTAGTAACGAGTGCGAGAGTCCTTATTCTGTTGGTCTGAGCCACGCCTGTGCCCTCTACACACAGTTCTGATTGCTGTGGCTTTATGGCTTGCTTCAAGGTCCGGGGAAGAAATGTCTCCTTTCTTCTCTCTCCAGACTTACTTGGCCGTGGGGGGAGTTTTTATGATTTCATGTACATTTTGGTTGTGTCTGTTCATCTGTTTGGGGGCCACATCTGGGCTATTCTGGCTCCGTGCTCGGGACCCCTATGAGGTTGGGGACCCCTATGAGGTATAGGGATCAGACTGGGATTGGCAACATGCAAAGCTACATGCCTTAACCCTGGAACCATCTCTCGAGCCCCGTGTGAATTTTAGCAGTATTTATTCCATATCACACTAAAGGATGTCATGGGAATTTTGGTGGGGACTGTGTTTAATGTGTCTAGCGCTTTGGGTGGGCTAGTCATTTAAATGATGCTAATTCTTGCAATCCATGAACAAGAAATATGTTTCCATTTCCTTAGGTCTTCTATTTATTTTAATGATGATTTTCAGCTTTCTTTAAATCCTTTTTGCTTCCTTAATTAAATAAATTCCCAGGGACTTATTTTTTTTTTTTGAGGTACAGTTGTGAATGGGATTGCCTTTTAAATTTCTTTTCTTCTACCTCATTATTTGCATATGGAAATGCAGTGGATTTCTCTGTATTGAATTTGTAGTCTGCCACTTTACTGTATAGATTTATTGTTTCTGAAAGATTTATTCGGGGGGGAGGTCTGGTGCTGCCAGCAGTTTATCCGTACCTGTGGGGCGAGTGTATCAGTAGCCTGATGGTGCCTTCAGACTTCCTGGTACCCCAAAATTGCCGCTGTGCCTATGGCCAGGCCCCAGAAACTTGGGACCAAGTTTACCAAGAAATTAAATGGCCAAAAGTTAGGCATGTGGGAGCCACACCCACAAACCACCTCCGGCTCAGCTATACAAGCTCATTTATTGTCCTTGTTTCAGAGACCCATAGATAAATCTCGAAAGAGATCAAAAGCCACAGTCAATCTTGGACCCGCAACTGGCTGAACAGACGGGTAAATTGAGGGAGGTCAGGTTGGCCTGGTGGCCCACCCAAGCAGAGCCCCCCCAGCAGCCGCTTGCTTCCACAATCCAAAATCACCACCATATCCCCAGCCAGACTCCACCGTCTCAGGACGGATCTCACCAAGATATAATCTGCTGAAAATTATGGTAGGCGGGTTTTGAGACTGAAATCTCCAGGCTTTCTCAGAGTAAGTTAGTTTGGGCTACCTCCCCCCACTTCTCAATACACATGGACGCACTGGCAGTCACCCTCCCACAAACCAACTCCAGCGCCACCCTGTAAACTCTACTGCTGGCCTGGCTTCAGAGACCCCTAAATAAACTTCGAAAGAGATCAAAAGCTGCAAAAAAGTTCAGACTTGTGCATGGCTGAACAGACTGAGGTAAATTGGAGGGGGGCGGGTTGACCTGTGCCTGCCCAAGATGAGCTCCCAGCAGCCACTTGCTTCCAACAATCCAAAATCGCCACCAGATCCCCAGCCTGAGCCACCGTCTCAGGATGGACCTCACCAAGATATAATCTGCTGAAAGTTTTGTAATGTGGATCTTAGCGCACCAATAACCCTGACCCAGAGACACAGCAGCGAGTCCCAGAAGACACCACAGCACTGGAGGTCTCTCCAGGCCCCATACTGGGCCAATTTCACCGGGGCACCCCAGATGGAGCAGGTGCAGTCTCCGTGCCTACTCCAGATGGAATCCCGGGGACTAAGAGCTTCCACAAAGAAACTCCTCCTCCCTCCCCGTCCTGGTATGTGGGTTCCAGTGCCCAAAAGCCCTGGCCCAGAGACTCCCAATTGAAACCCAAAATGGGTTAGTGCCATACAGAGATGTCTCTGGAACCCAACCATTTACAATCAAAATTTTTACGTTTACAATCATGGTCGCACGAGCTCTCATGATATTCAAAATGAGCAATGGAAAATAAATTATCTAGCGTCTGACCCTGGCAGGTAGGCTTGAATAGGGGTGGGAAATTTCGAGCAAAACATAATGCCCCAAATTAGAGAGAGAGAGTATTGGGGAAATTGTCTGCCATAGAGGCAGGGTGAGGACTGGGATGTGGGTGGTGGAAAACGTGCACTGGTGGAGGGATGGGTGTTCCATCATTGTATGGCTGAATCTCAAGTGTGAAAGCTTTGTAACCCTACCTCATGGTGATAAATAAAAAAAAAAAAGTAATGGGGAGTTCATGCCCAACTCAATGAGCTTAATCAATGGCTGAACACATAGCAGTACTCCTACATTATTAAAAAAAGATTTATTGGGGAATCTTTAGGGTTTTCTGTGTGGATTATCATGTCCCCTGCAAATAGTGATAGTTTGACTTCCTTTCCAGTTTGAATCCCTTTCGCATCTCTGTCTAATCATCGTGACAAAGACTTAACAATACTTTATTGAATAATAGCAGTGAGAGTGGACAACTTGTCTTGTGCCTGATTGAGCTTTCTTAGATGAAAGCTCTTGGCTTTTCACTGTTGAGTATATTACCTGGATATATGGCGGAGAGAGCTTTCTGTGCCCATTTTGCTGAGTTGTCTTTAATTTTTAATCATAAATGAGTGTTGAATCCTTTTTATTTATTTTAGGCGTTGTGATTTACAGTATTGTTGATTGTCAGCATGGAGGCCGGAGGACCTAGAGATGCAGAGTGTACACCAAGAGGTGCATAGGGGACCAAGGAGACCAGATCTCTGAAGTCCTGAGATTTATTTTCAGCAACTACTTATACATTTCGGCTAGCAAGGAGAGGGAAAACATTCCAGACTAAGGATGAGCAGTAAACAGAGAGGGCCCCTTACACAGGCATGGCTTGTCGTAATCACATGAAACAGACGCTGTTTGAACCAGGGATCATTAACAGGGCAAGCAGTGACGTTTACAGATGCGCTCTGTGGGCTAGGGCTAATTGTTAACATCCCACCAGGAACTCCAGGGGACACAGTGCTTCAGGTGGGCTGTGTTAAGCCTACTATCTGCAAGCTTTCTCCAGCAGGGCTTTCTCATTCAGCAATCACGTCAGCAGCAGGGCCCAGGTCTGAAGCTATCCCAGATAATGTTTCATGCATTGCACATCCCAGGGTTTCATGCATTGCACATTCCAACACCACACCTTCCACGAATGTCAGCTTCCCTCCAATATTGCCCCAGTGTTGCTCTCCCCTCACCCCCCATGTCATCTTCCCTCCCTATCCGCCCCAGAATGATAGGCTTTAGTAAAGGGCCAGCTCTCGATTTCTGTTGCCATTGGGTATTTGTTGTTTTCTTACTATGTTTCTTTACATACTGCACACGAGGGAGATCATCCCATGTCTGTCCTCCTCCTTCCAACTCAGTCTTATTGAGTACATTCCCTGCCTCTGCCTCTGATGATAGGATTTTAATGTTAATGTGGTGTGCTGCATTGAACCATCCTTGCATTCCTGGGATAGATTCCCACTTGATTGTGGTATAAAATCCTTTTTAATGAATCTGTTTGCATTTGGCTGGCTAAAATCTTGTTGAGTACCTATGCATCTATGTTCATCAAGATGCTGTCTGTACATTTCTGGGTTTGGTTTTTTTTTTTTTTTGCTCTTTTGGGTCACACCCGGCTAGGCTCAGGGGTTACTCCCTGGCTTTGCACTCAGGAATCACTCCTGGCAGTGCTTGGGGGACCATATGGGATGCTGGGAATTGAACTCGGGTCAGCCGCGTGCAAGGCAAACACCCTACCCGATGTGCTATCACTCCAGCCCCATGTACATTTCTGTTTTAATGATGTTTTCTGACTGCATTTTATGTCCAGGTAATATTGGCTCATAAATTATTTTGTAGAGACCTTATTTTTCTGTTTCTGGAGCCTGAGAAAAATATGTAATAAGTACTTTCTGAAATACCCACCTGGGCCTGAGATTTTGGGTTTGCTGAGACTTTCAATTACTGTTTCAATTTCTTGATAGAAATTGGTGTGTTAAGATATTTGACTTCTTCTTGATTCACTCTTCAGAGGTTGTAGTATCTAAAATATTTACCAGTTTCTTCTAGGTTCACCAGATTTGTAGTTTAAAGATGTTCATAGTTTTTTTATATGCTCTTGAATTTCTGTGAAATTTGTTGTATCCCTTTGCATTTCTGACCCCTCTGTGCTATCTCTCCATCCTGGCCTTATAGAGCAATTATTTGCCTAGGCAATTGTTTTCCTGCCTTTTATTTGAATCCGTTTTTCCTTTTCCTTTTCTGAATCTGCGTGTGTGTGTGTGTGTGTGTGTGTGTGTGTGTGTGTTTTACTCCCACCACCATTCAGTAATGTATTTGGTAGCAGAAAGTTGGGTTCTGTATTCTGATCCATTTGGCTACTCTGCACCTTGTTATTGATGAGTTCAGATCATTGATGGTAAGTGAGATTACTGAAGTGAAAAAACTTATTGCCATCTTTGTTTACATGGATTATGAATACGTGTCTTTGCCTCTTTGGTCATCTTTCATTTTTTTCACTTCTTCTTATACACCTGCCTTGTGTCCCGTGATCACATTCCAATGGCCTCTTTTTGGTTTGTGTTCACATAATTGTTTTCCTGGAGATTACCATGAAGTCCTGGGTCTGTTTTCCCGCTTTGGTTCAAAGCAAATGAACCTCCTGTGCATTGTAGAAGATTCAGTATTCCTCTCCTCCTTTCACTTGTATAAGGATTTTGATTACTACTCCAAAGTAGGATTTCTTTGCCATTTTTTGTTTGTTTGTCTTTTGGGGCTGCATCCGGTGGCATTCAGGAATCCCTTCTGGCAGACTCAGGGACCCTGTGGGATGCTGGGATCAAGCCCTAGTTGGCTGTGCAGTAGACAAATACCCTACCCGATTGTCCTATTGCTTCAGCCCTGATTAACATTTTTTTCCTTTTTTTTTTTTTGGTCACACCCGGCGATGCACAGGGGTTACTCCTGGCTCTGCACTCAGAAATTACTCCTGGTGGTGCTCAGGGGACCATATGGGATGCTGGGAATCGAACCCGGGTCGACCGCGTGCAAGGCAAATGCCCTACCTGCTGTGCTATCTCTCCAGCCCCCCAGCCCTGATTAACATTTTTTTTAATTTATTTTTTTTCATTAATTCACTGTGAGGTATAGTAACAAAATTGTTTGAGCTTTAATCATATGGTCATCAAACACCCATCCCTTCACCAGTGCACATTTTCCACCACCAAAATCCCCAGTACCCCCCTACCGCACCATCCCACACCTCCCCTTGCCTGTGTGGCACAGAATTTGCCAAATACTCTTTCTCTACTTTAGTTACCTTTGGTATTTTGAGACCAGTCCTGCCACCCCTCATATTTGCTGAGAATGCAATGCTAGACGATGTGTTTTGTATTGCTTGTTATGGATATGTGTCGCGCGCCGCTTCGTCCAGCGAAGAAACACGCAACTCGGAGATCCTTTTGGCTGCGATTTATTCAGGAACTTTCTCATGCGTTAGAGAAGAAATCAGGAACGGGGACGAGGAGGAAGGAGGAAAGGGGGACGCATGAGGGAGAACCGACTAGCTAGGTGACTTCCCCCCTTATATACTTCTCCCTGCCTGTTTGCCCTCAAGTGTCTGCAGCTGATAAACCAGCCATAACTTGTGAGCGTGACAAGACATCCTGATTCCCCATCAGGTGTTGTTCATGAAGCACGGTGCAACCAACAAGAAACAGGTGTTCACGAAGCACGGTTCCATGGAGGCTCTCCACAGATATGATATAATGTCGCGCAGTCGCAAGAGCAGACGCACGCTCTAGGAATTCTAAGATTTTAATAATTAGGGTCTGAAATCGCTGCAGTAAGTTGGTTCCATATTCTTTGGTGTGTCCCTGGATTGTGGCCGTGTGGGAGCTTAAGTAAATGGTGGGTGGATGTGGCATCATTTTGGGGTCCCATTGGGGCGGGGGGGGTGGGGAGGAGAAGGGCCCACTCCTTCCCTGTCCCTCGAGGGATTTGCTGTCACTACCACTTGTACCTGGATCCTCTCCCTGATGTCTAGAAAATGGCGGCCACCGGAGCTCCTAGAGGGCAGGTGGAGGGACAGCACCAGCCCCCGTCTGGAGCAGCCCAGCGGAAAAGGCTTATTGCAAAGTCCCAGGCCATCTCTGCAGCAAGTTGCTCGGATCCAAGATCGTTTGTGTGTCCCCTGATTAGCTTTTAATGTGTGCAAAACTTCAAGTGAAAAATAATTGGAAGAGGGACTGCAGCAACAGCACAGCAGGAAGGTTGTTTGCCTTGCACGCGGCCGACCCAGGTTCGATTCCCAGCATCCCATAGGGTCCCTTGAGCACTGCCTGGGGTAATTCCTGAGTGCAGAGCCAGGAGTAACCCCTGTGCATCACCGGGTATGATCCAAAAAGCAACAAAACAAAACAAAACAAAACAAAAAAAACGGGAAGAGTTGTAGAAAAGCTCTTCCTCGGAGCCACTTGGGTCTAGCTCTTCTAGCTCGTATTCTCCCTGAAACAGGTACTTTGCTCACTTCTCTCTGTGTCTCCTTGCTAGTTTTCTCTGATCGCTCTTGAACCTGTGCTTCCTCCCTTTCTCTCTCTCCTCACATTGTTCTCAGCAAGTTTCATTCCCAGAAACTGTCCTGGGGCCAGCGCAGTGGTGCAGTGAGCGGGGCACTTGCCTTGCCTGTGGCCAAGTCCGGTTTGATCCCCAGCATCCCGTATGGTTTCCCGAGCGCTGCCGGGAGTGATTCCTGAGTGCACAACCAGGAGTAAGCCCTGCGCACCACCAGGTGTGGCCCCCAAAACAACAATTTTTTAAAAGTAAATAGCACTTTTTTTTTTCTTTTGGGGTCACACCCAGCAATGTTCAGAGGTTACTCCTGGTTCTGAACTCAGGAATTTCTCCTGATGGTACTCAGGGGATCATATGGGATGCTGGGGATCGAACCCGGGTCGGTCGCCTGCAAGGAAAACACTTTACCCTCTGTGCTATCTTTCCAGCCCCTTAAATAAATAAAGACTACCTTGCTTCCCTGTTTTGTTGTTTCCTGAGATTCTTTTCTGTGAGGGAAGGCGGCAGACCCAGGACGTCTGTGCTGAGGTTCAGACTGGCTTTCCTTTCCTGCAAAGAGGGATTCTCCAAGCAGCCCGAATCCTCGGCTCCCTGGGCACCGGGTAGCCGGGATCACCTCCCTGAATATCTCAAGTCCAGGCGCAGCTTGACGGCCGCCGTGCGGCGCTGGTGGAACCCTGTGCCCAGTAGGTGCTGGTGGAGGACTTCAGCCGTCCTGATGGAATCCGGGCGTTTCCCCTGAGCACTGGTGGCCAAGCAGGTTGCGAGCACAGAGGTGGGAACACATTTTCCTTGAGGCCACCTCCCTCGTTCCCCACTAGACTGAAACACTGGCAGCAATTCTCTTCCCTCCCCTCCCCTCCCCTCCCCTCCCTTCCCCTCCCCCCCTCCCCTCCCCTCCCCTCCCCTTCCCTTCCCTTCCCTTCCCTTCCCTTCTCTTTTTTGCCTTTTGGGTCACACTGGCGTTGCACTGGGGTTAGTCCAGGCTCTGCGCTCAGGAATTACCCGTGGCGGTGCTCAGGGGACCCTATGGGATGCTGGGAATCGAACCCTGGTATCTGATGGATGGTGGGGGTCTGGAAGGAGATCTGCATCAGCTACCTTTAGAGGGGTGCCCGTGAATGTGTCTGTTAGAATAACAGCCAAGTCTGAGATAGGAATTCTGAGAATCAACAAAAAGTGAACAGAAACAGCAGTTGGAGCTGTTGGCGTGTGGATAGACTTGCTTTGTGCTGGGTTGCCACTAACTTTCGATTTATTCTTGTTTCGTTTGGGAGCCACACCCAGCTGTGCCCAGGGCTTACTCCTGGTTCTGTGCTCGGAGATCATTCTTGCCTGGCACTGCTGGGGTGGGGACAGGGACAGAGGGGCCAAATGCGGTGCAGAGGATGGAACCTGGGTCCTAGACAAGCACGAAGCATAAGCATGAGTCTTACCCTAGGTACAAGCTCTCTGGCCCCTTGAATCGGGGTCTTCCAGCTCTGGCTTCTAGTCATACTTAAAAGCATTAACATATGAGGGGTCGGAAGGATCGTCCAGAGGGTAAGGGTGATTGCCTTGCATGGGGCAGACCCAGATTCCATCCCCAGCATCCCATACGGTCCCCCAAGCACCGCAAGGAATAATTCCTGAGTGCAGGGCCAAGAAAGAGTAACCCCTGAGCATCGCTGGGTGTGACCCAAAAAGAAAAAAAAAAAAGTATTAACGTATGAGAAGCACTTGGAATAGCTTCAGGGACTAGGTGAGTCTTAGCTTCAGAGTTTGTTCCTAAACGTCGCAAGGTCAGTGGAAAGAAGCAAAGCTCCCGGCTACTGAGGCTCAAGAAATCCGTGCGGCTTAAGGATCCTGCCCCACCCCCATCCCTCCTCCTCCTCCTCTTTTTTGTCAGCCACAGGGCCCTGAAGGAGCTGCTCCCTCGCCTCCCCGCCTCCTGCTGCCAGGTGCCTTCCTTTCTCTCCCAGGCCCTGCACATCGACTTATCTTGCTCTACACTGATCCTCTCCTTCTTTCCCAGAGTGTCAGCAGTACGTTTCAGTAACTAATTCTCGTCCAAGGACCTTTATCTGCTCCCCCCCCCTTCCACCCAAGGCCAGTGCTTTTCGTTGCTCTCAGAATGTGCTTGTTATGCATTATTCCTGGGCCTGGGCCCTGAGGAACGAACCCAAATTCTCAGGCTGCTTTCAGAGGAGATGTGGGGAGAAACGGGGACGGACAAAGTAAGTGCCGAGAAACGGAGGCTGAGAAAGTATAAGCTAGTGCCCCCTTTTAATAAAGCTCTGCAGTCTGAGAACTGGGCTTTTTCCTGCAGAAATCCAGTCTGGAGATGACTTAGAACATTTCGGTTTTTGTTCGAGGGGAAAATAAAGAATGTTTTATACGGGGCTGGAGCGATAGTACAGCCGGTAGGGCGCTTGCCTTGCACACGACTAACTTGGGTTTGCTCCCCGGCATCCCATAGGGTCCCCTGAGCACAGGCAGGAGTCACTCCTGAGTGACTGCGGAGTCAGGAGAAAGCCCTAACACCACCATGTATGACCCCCCAAACCAAAAAATAAAAACAAACCCAGAAATTTTGCACATTTCTTGGGCCAATTCACGCCCAGCTTCCGACTGCCCAGTTTCTATCCAAGCACTGCCAGAGTGAACCCCGCGACCTCTGCCCTTTCCTGACTGTCACAGCCCCGGGTCTCTCTCCTAACTCCCCCCCTTTTCTTTTTTTTTTGGATCAGAGGGGTATTTGTACAGAGAAAATCAGAATGAGGGGCTGGATCGATAGCACAGTGGGTAGGGCATTTGCCTTGCATACGGTCGATCCGGGTTCCATTCCCAGCTTCCCGTATGGTCCCCTGAGCACCGCCAGGAGTAATTCCTGAGTGCATGCATCAGGGGTAACCCCTGCCCATCGCCGGGTGTGACCCAAAAAAAAGCCCCCCCCCAAAAAAAAGAAAATCAGAATGAGCCTAAACGTAGAGTTATGGTCACGATCAGGAGCCAGTTTTGGAGAGTCTTGCTGGAAAGACCCCAGAATGAGAAGCAAAACAAGACCAAACACGGCAGTCCTACCTGGGCATCCAGTAGTGGCCATCCCAAGGGGGGATTTCTGACAAGGTCTGAAAACGGGAGGGTGGGCGTCATGAGCAGCAGCCAAAAGCTTTCAGGGATTGTGGACAGAAACGCAAGCCGGGCTGGGGCGCGCCCCGAGAGCAGCCCCTCCGAGTCACACGCCGCCGGAGATGCCGGGGTCTGGGTGCGGCGGGGTCAGACGTGGGAGCCCGCGGAGCCCCCTTGTGCCCGGAGAGCCTCTCTCCTGTTCATCCTCCCTTCTCTCTCCACTCGCAGTGCGGTGGGCAGGCAGGGAAGGCCCCTCCCCAGGCGATGGCAGTAAGTTTCCTGAAGTTTCAAAAGCCAGCCTTGCAGAAAGCAGGAACTCAGGCCTGGTCAGACCCTCACCTGGCGCCCCAACAGACCCAGAGAACTCCTGCAGGAACAAAAGGCCAGGGAAGGAATTTCAAAGAAGACCATCACCACTCCCAGCCCTACCCCCTTGGTAACCTCCTTAGCAACGGACTAACCCCACCTGGGGGCAGATTGGAAAATCCCTATAAAGCCACCTTGAATAGGGAAGGGTGCGCATGTGCTGCCCAAGCCCATGTGCTGCTTGTGTCCATGTGGCTGAGCACATGTGTCACCCGAGCACATGTGTCACCCGAGCACATGTGTGGTCCGAGCACATGTGTGGCCTGAGCACATGTGTTGCCTCTATCTCCCCTCTTGAGATGTGGACTTTCAGGCTTCCGTGCCTAATGCTGGGATGTGTGTAGGGGCTCTCTCCGCCCTTGGAGAAGCCCGGGCGCTCTCTCTCTCTCTCTCTCTCTCTCTCTCTCTCTCTCTCTCTCTCTCTCTCTCTCTCTCTCTCTCTCTCTCTCTCTCTCTCTCTCTGGTTTTTGGGTCACACTGGCAATGCACAGTGTTACTCCTGGCTCATGCACTCAGGAATCACTCCTGGCAGTGCTCGGGGACCATATGGGATGCTGGGAATCGAACCCAGGTCGGGCCGTGTGCAAGGCAAAATCCCTACCCACTGTACTATTGCTCCAGCCCCCGGGGTTCTCTCTTGAGCACGTTACTCTCCACTCTCTCCCACTTTCTCTCCCTCCTCCCCTTCAAAACCTCCCAATAAAATCTGTTTCCCTTCACTACTCCTCTACTCCTGAAATTCTTTTCTGCGAGGCCACACAAGAGCTCAGTAACCCTGGGTCTCAGGTGGCAGAGGCGGGTGGGGAGAAAGTGACCTTTTTCCTCTCCGCTTCCCATAAGCCACTCGTGGGGTCCACCAACATCAGAAGGAGACAAAAGGGCTCCAGCAATTCTCCTGTCCCCCTGGTTACCTGCTCTGATTCCGGCCCTGCTGGCCCCCGCCCACACTCGTCCTTGTAGCCTGGCCCGTGGCTTCTGCGTGTGAATCACTTTCCTCGGTACGTGTCCAAACGGCGCCGGAGTTTGGGTTATGTTGTTGCACACCCAGTACGAGCAAGGCCCTGAAGAAGAAACGTCAAGAGTAAGAAAAACCGGTGGGGAGTATCCGGGGGAGACTGGAAGGGAAGAATAGGAAGTTTCGTTATTTCAGAAGTTGTTGTTTCTTGTAAGCTGGTGTAACTGTGCCATTCCAGATGACACGGAGCTCCCGCAAGGTCCCGAGCGGGCTGAGTCCTAACAGAGGCTGCGAACCATGACTGACTTTGCTTCGTGTAACCACCTCTTTCCTCGCTTCTGTAACCAGGCTTGCGAGCTTGCGCTTGCGTGGACTTACTGGGCGCCAGGGAGCGGCCCGGTGAGATAAACTAAATTTTTAGGTGTGCATGAGTGGCAGGGCACCAGGATATGGTTTTCCCTATGAAAAGACCAGCTGCGGGGGGCTGGAGAGAGAGCACAGCGGGGAGGGCGTTTGCCTTGCATGCGGCCGACCCGGGTTCAAATCCCAGCATACCATATGGTCCCCTGAACACAGCCAGGGGTAATTCCTGAGTGCAGAGCCAGGAGTAACCCCTGTGCATCGCTGGGTGTGACCCAAAAAGAAAAAAAAAAAAAAAGAAAAGACCAGCAGCTTCTGCTGTAGGGCTGCAGCGCTCACCTAGCCCCACAGCTGGGGTCAATAGACTCCTCCAAATTCAAAGTTTTTGGATCTTGGGTTGATGTCAGCAGGCCAGTAGAAAGGGAAGGCCTCCCCCCACCCCCCACCCCTGCCCCAAGACAATGGCAATGAATTTCCTGGGAAATCATAATATCAATAGCCCCCAAGTTGCAAAAGGCCAGCTTTGCAGAAAACAGGAGCTAAGGTCTGATAAGACTTTCACCTGGCACCAGAACCGGCCCAGAGCAGGCTGGGCCCCCTCTGACAGAAGCTGCAGCAGAAACAAAAGGCCAGGAAAGGAATTTCAAAGAAGGCCAGGACCACTCCCAACCCTACCGCCCTACCAGTGGACTTTGACCTAGGTAGAAGCCCCAGCTGGGGGCAGGTGGTTCAAGGCCACCTTGAACAGAGTAAGTGCGCATATGCTGCCCGAGCCCACGCGCTACTTGTGCCCACGTGGGCGAGCACATGTGGTGCCACTCCCGGCTCTGCATTCAGGAATCACTCCTGGCAGTGCTTGGGGGACCCTATGGGATGCTGGGAATCGAACCTGAGTCAGCCGAGTGCAAGGCAAATGCCCTCCCCCCTGTACAGTTGCTCCAGTCCCTGTACTACTTCTTTATGCTCCTTTGCCCCGTTTGACATGTTACTCCTAGCACCTATTGCGTTCAAGTTTAGCACTGTAGCCCTGTACCACTGTGTTCCCATTGTTCATCGAACTGCTCGAGCGGGCACCAGTAACGTCTCCATTGTGAGACTTGTTGTTACTGTTTTTGGCATATCCAATACGCCACGGTGAGCTTGCCAGGCTCTGCTGTGCGGGCGGGATACTCTCAGTAGCTTGCCAGGCTCTCCGAGAGGGGTAGAGGAATCAAACCCAGGTTGGCCACGTGCAAGGCAAACGCCCTACCCACTGTGCTATCACTCCACCACATTTAAGTTTAGTTTTGAAAATTGGGTCAAGGGCCAGAGACGACAGCTCGGAGAGGCACAGTACACGCCTGGCTTGAGTGAGGCCCCGAGTTGGATCTGGGCACCACAGGACCCCACCAGTTCCACATCCTCAATCTCACCTGGAGACACTGGCCCAGTTGGCCGATACCCTGCAGTGACCCCCGGGTTCCCCTGAGCTCTGCCTGGGAGGAGCCCTCTCCCCGATTGGCTGTTCCTGAATGCCCACGGTGGACCCTAGCCTTGGGAGCAGGATGAAGACGCTTGCCAGGTGTCCTGGGCATGAAGAACAGTGAAAGTATTTCTGTTGAGCTGACCTTAGGGGTATCTACAAGGTGCTTTTGAATTTTTTCTTTATTGGGCATTTCTTTTTTGGGGGGGGAGGGGGTGTCACATACAGCGATGCTCAGAGGTCAGTCCTTGGAGGGAGCCATTTTACAATCCTGGCTCTTATCTTCAAGTAAGACAGAGCCTGGCTCTTCTCAAACAGGGGCCTACTTAAAATTCCTGTAACAAGGATGCCATTGCGGACCCTACTGACCTTACTGTTCCGCCATTGTTTACACTAGCCAATACCCACGCCTGACATGATAGATGAACATGTCACGATCTGTGATTGACTACTGCTTGTACGGGGGTCCGGGCACGCATACCATACCACTGCCTCCCAGCTGGCAAGTATAAATGCTGTAGCTGCCAGTGGAATAAAGCTCTCTCCTCTCTTGCTGCTTTCTGGCTCTGTGTCTGTTCATTCGGCTTCGTCCCCTCCTCAACCCCACAAAAGGTCCTCCCTGCTGGACAGGACAGGACCCCCACAACTCCTGGCTCGGCACTCAGGAATTACTCCTGGTGGTGCTCAAGGGACCCTGTGGGATGCCAGGGATGGAACCCGGGTCAGCCGTGTGCAAGGCAAACGCTCAACGCACTGTACCGTCACTCCGGCCCCTCAGCTTTTTTTTCTATAAGATACTTTGAGATGCACAAAGGCAAAAAGGACAGAGTGGTGATAAACTAAAGGAATGCAGAGCCGTTTGGTAGAGTGAATATAGTGAAATGCCGATTCAGAGAATCCAGGCGATAAACATATATATTCTTTCTACAAATGGTGGGGCATCTCATGCCCAAGATTTTTCATAATGAAGTATGGGGGAGCAACCCTTTACTGGCGCCTTTGACAGCGTCTTTGACAGCTCAAGGTTTTCCTCCCCGCCCCCTTTCCAATTCTGCGTGTCCGTGGGGTGGCACTGCTTTCTCCTGGGGAGACCGGGGTCTGTCTGCCGTCTACTGCTAGCCGAGGCTGCCTGGCGTGGCGTCCCCGCTCTGTTCTGACAGTCCTGGTTGACAGGTGAGAAGATGGATGCTCACGAAGGCTCCATAACCCACACTTAATCTCCTGTACTGGGGTCAGACGTGACCCCAGTGGGCCACGTGACTCCAGACTGGACAGTGCCTGGCAGGGACAGGAATTGGGGGTCTGCAGAAACTGGTTTATTGCTTTGGAAAGCCTTGTTGGGGACAGAAGGCATGTAATTCCACACCGGAAGAGACAGCCGAGTGAGAGCTGTAGGAAGCAGGTGACTGCGTTTGGTTGAGGGTAGCAAGAACCCCCACCTTCACCCCTCCACACACACACTTTGGTGTTCTGGTGGAGGCTTCAATTAGCTCCACATTTCTTTTGAGGGCTTTTTTTTTTTTTTCGGTATAAGCAAACTTGAGTGGTGAAAGGGCCGGGAACAGGCTTGTGGAAGAGAAGAGGGCAGAGGCCGGGAGGAGAATCAGGCTGAAGCAGGCTGTCAGGGTGCTCCTGGAGAGGTCCACAGGTGTCCTCCCAGGAGGCCAGTGAAGTCGCGCCCAATGTGGATTTATAGTGAAGTAACAGAGGGCTGGGGCGGGGGGAGGACGGCGTGCTTCTCTCAGTACCCGGGCCTGTTTCTGCCAGTGCACATGCGGGGGGCTTCGTATAAGTTCCAGGAATGCCAAATTCCCCGGGTGGTGGGCTTTCAAGCCACATAAGCAGTGGTTTCCGGGTGTCCCATCTGAGCCCCCGGGCCGACCGAGCAAGTGGATAGTGGGGCGCGTGGCCGGCCGGCTCAGACAAGCCATGGGGGGGAGGGGCGGGAAGGCCGGCTTGCGCTTTAGCGTTCATTTCTAGAGCAGTGCTGTAGTGCCTTGGCGGTGGCGGGTGCTGGGGAGGTGGCGGTGAGTAAGGCCAGCCGGGTCCCCTCCCCCTGGGAGTCCCCTTCCGCTCTAAGGAGAGGAAGACAACCTGGGCGGATGGACGGCTCATGGTCATCTTTCCGTGGGGGCAAATCCTGATGGGCGGGGAAGCGTTTCGGTGTCCGGGAGGCAGGGGAGTCTCTCTGGGAAGGTGGGGCGGTCCTGTCTGTCACCAAAGGGGGGCGTGGGTGTCAGCCAAGGAAGGATCCTGGGGGGACGACGGTCCAGGCAGGAGGAATAGTCACGCCGAGGGAGACAAACCTTCCCAGCGACTCGCCCGTACAAGGTGGGGTTGTGAGGGAGCTGGAGCTGCTTCCTGCTGCCCCCCCGCCCCGCCCCCGACACCAAAACACACCAGGGGGTTCGGGTGATGGCTCAGTAGCACAAGTGCCTACCTTGGAAGCATGAGGCTGCGTGTTTGGTGTGGTGTGCCCTGCTGGCCCTCATTCGGACCCTGGCACCCCGATTTGTGAGAACACCAGTGAATACCCCATCCTGAGTGCGGGAGAGCCTAGCCAAGAGGCCAGGGATGGGGCCCTGGGTAGGTGCCAAGTGTGGGGTCCCTGGGGGGGCAGCACGGCCGAGTGTGCGGGGCACCCCTCACCCCCCACGCCCGATTGTGGCATCAGCGGCAGCAACAACAAAGGGAAGTGGGAGGGAGGGAACAATAGAGCCGACGGGGCAGAGCCAAGGAGCATCTCCACCCCCTGCAGTTTGCTGCCGCCTTCACCCAACCTCACATCTCGGTGCAGTTGTCCATCCGCCGAAGGGAAATGATTGCCATAGCAACCCAGAAAACACTCACCGGCTCTCATCATTCCCCTGCTAATAGGCGACAGAAAGCATGCCCCAGTGCAGAGCTCTGCGCGGGGAATGTGCTCGCTAACGTTTATTGACTTGGGACAGTGAGGTCATTTTTCACCATGTCAAGGGCCATTATCCTTCAAGAGCCAGGGCCCGGGGAAGCTGCTTATTCTTGCGAGCAGGGCACAGAATCCCCCGGTAATCGCAGCACGGCGAATTCCCTGTCCTCTTCTTTAAATAAAGCGTCTCGCCATATGCTCCATGAGTAGTAGTCTAAGTTTTATATCCTGCCTCATTTTCTTTGGAATGTCAATTGTCGGAGCTTTTTACAGTGTGACTGTAAAAATATACTGGAGCTCGCCTGAGAAAAAGGGCTTCTCTGAAGAGAAAGTGGTTTTTTTTTTTTTTTTTTTAAAAAAAAAGCTACCGTGTGGGAGTCTCAGTCGTGCTTGCAAAAATAGTGGAGTCAGGCCTCTCAGCTAATTCCCGGCTTAGAATCGAGCTAGCTAGTGTCTCCGCGCTGTGGCGACTGTTTTGCCTGCATTCAGACCCAGTTCGTGTGCACTTGACCATCCTCTCATGTTTTTAAGGGGTTCAGGTCGCAGAAAAACTGACCTGGGAGAAAAAGTAGGTAGGAGAAAAGCTAGGTAGGAAGCTGTGGGAATAAAAGAATGGAAAGCCACCCAGCTGCTCATCCTTGAATTGTACTGAGACCCGGAATATGTTTCCATGTTTCTATCTCGTAATACTGAGGCCAGGCAGGAAACGTTTAACTGTTGACTCCAGGAAGCGTTTGCTCTTGAAGGAAGGGCAGTTAGTCTATAAAACAAGATTCGCTACGAGTGTCTGAAGTCTCGGCCCCAGCTCCCGGAAGCAGGAAGCCGTAAAATGGCTCCTTTTCTGGCAGAATCTCACATTAAAAAATCATCCCCCTTGGGGCTGGAGTGATAGCACAGTGGGGAGGGCATTTGCCTTGCACGCGGCCCACCCAGGTTTGATTCCCAGCATCCCATATGGTCCCCCGAGCACTGCCAGGAGTAATTCCTGAGTGTAGAGCCAGGAGTAACCCCTGTGCACTGCCGGGTGTGACCCAAGATGCAAAAAAAAAAAAAAAAAAAATCACCCCTGGAGCTCTCTCTCTCAGGTCTCCTTACTAAGAGGGGGGTCAGAAGAAGTCCCCCCCTCCCCAAACACACCTGCCACTTCGAGGAGAGGGTTTTTTTTTTTTTTTTTGCTTTTTGGGTCACACCCAGCGATGCTCAGGGGTTACTCTTGGCTTTGCATTCAGGAATTACTCCTGGCACTGCTTGGGGGACCATATGAGATGCCGGGGATCGAACCCAGGTCGGCCACGTGCAAGGCAAACGCCCTGCCCATTGTGCTATCGCTCCGGCCCCGAGGGTTATTTTACACTGAAGTCAAGTAAGAACTAATCAAGGGTGGGCCTCAAGGTGGTTCAGTGGTCCAAGCCCCTGCCTGGCATTTTGGGGTCACGAGTCCAATGCCTGGTGCCACCCATGTGCCGAGGGTCATCCCCTGCTGCTGAGGCATTTGGGACCCCCAGTGCCACAACAGAGCACGCAATGTCTGGTGTGAGCCTTGGTACGTGTGAGCAGCACGGTTTGGAGGTGGGTGGGACACAGGCCCTGGGGGTTCTGGAGCACAGCACAGCCCCCTGAGCACTGCCTGAGAGCCTGTAGTGGCCCTTGAGACCACCGGGCCCATCAGGCCGTGGGACCCACACCATCAGGCAGAGCTTCACAGGAGTGACCCCTACGTCAAGAATAATGCACCGAGTCCAGAAGTGTGACCCCTGGTGTTGTGGGCAGATGGAGGTAGATGGGGGAGATGGTGATGAGTTGTTTTTTTTTTTTGGGGGGGGAGGGGTTACACCCAGTGATGCTCAGGACTTACTCCTGGCTGTGCACTCAGGAGTTACTCCTGGTGGTGCTTGGGGGACCATATGGGATGCTGGGATCAAACTGGGATGATGGGATCAAACCGGGGTCTTAATACAAGGCAAATGCCCTCCCAGCTGTACTATTGCTCAGGCCTGAAGTGTTTTGTTTTTTTTTTTTTTGCTTTTTGGGTCACACCCGGCAATGCACAGGGGTCATTCCTGGCTCATGCACTCAGGAATTACCCCGGCGGTGCTCAGGGGACCATATGGGATGCTGGGATTCGAACCCGGGTCGGCCACGTAAAAGGCAAACGCCCTACCCGCTGTGCTATCACTCCAGCCCCAGGCCTGAAGTGTTTTTTGTTTTTTTGTGTGTTTTTTAATGTAGTAAGACCCAAAAGAAATTGTCTCTTCTCTAGTCCCAGAGCTGCCCCGGAAGCAGGAAAGCCAGACCCCTTTGAGATGCAAATACTGAGCTCTGTGGGGCCGGAGACAGTGGGGACGGACCCCCGTGGGGAGAAACAAAGGTGGTGCTAAGGGTCAGAAGAGGAATCCCCAGTGCTTCCCTGGCAAAGCCTCAGGCAACCGGCATTTCCCCAGCCCGAGAAACCCACTTTCTCTCCACCCACATCTCCTTTGTGTCCCTCCGCTACCCGGCTCAGATTTCTCTAAATAAAACCATTCTCTTCCCTTAGTTTTCTCTTCGGAAAAGCTCTTTTCCGTGAGGGCAGGTGAGGATCTCTGAGAAACCGGGCAGACTCTGGGACTGACTTTCCCTTTCTTGACTTTCCCTGTCCTGCAAAGCTCAGGGTGGAAGCTCCCGCCCTCAGTGTAGGCCTATCCGCCCCCCACCCACTGCCCCTCTCCCCAGCCTGCTCACCTGGAGGGATCTAGGTGGAACCAACAAATGTTAAATCACCACTGGCCGGGCACGACCACCAACAGAGCCACAGGGAGACAGGATAGCAGTTTCAAAGGTTTAGTCAAGGGGCTGGAGCCATAGCACAGCGGATAGGGTGTTTGCCTTGCATGTGGCTGACCCAGGTTCAGTTCCCAGCATCCCATATGGCTGGTCCCCCGAGTACAGCCAGGAGTAATTCCTGAGTGCAGAGCCAGGACTAACCCCTGTGCATCTCCGGGTGTGACCCAAAAAGAAAAAAACAAAAACAAAAACAAAGATAAAGTCACACAGAGCCACAACATTCCAGGGTCTCGGCGCTGAGGGGTCACAAGCTGAGACCACTCCCTGGGCTTGGAACCCCGGCCCCTGGGCTGACTCCCCTCTTATGCATTTTACTTCCAAGGCAGATGGAACGAATGTCACGGCCCCGGCTTTTCCGTCTAGGCAAACCAGATGTACAGGAGCCAGGCAAGCGGTCACCTGGTAGCTAATCCTGTGTGTTCATTACAAATTAAGCCTGGTGTCAACCCACGGGGTGGGGCAGAGGACAGCCAGACATCTGGGGGTATTGACGCAGTTTCCTCCTCCCCTGTGGTTGGGCCTTGGAATCTGCATGTCACTGCCCTTGGGGGGTTTTTCTCACTCAATATTTTTTTTTTATTTATTTTTATTTATTTTTTGCTTTTTTTTGGGTCACACCCGGCAATGCACAGGGGTCACTCCTGGCTCTGCACTCAGGAATCACCCCTGGTGGTGCTCAGGGGACCATATGGGATGCTGGGATTCGAACCCGGGTCGGCCGCGTGCAAGGCAAACGCCCTACCCGCTGTGCTATCACTCCAGCCCCTCACTCAATATTTTTTTAATTTTTAAAAATTTTTATCAGTGAATCACCGTGAGGTACAGTTACAGATTTACAAACTCCTCTGCTTGCATTTCAGCCATACAATGTTCGAGTGCCCATCCCTCCACCAGTGCCCATTCTCCACCACCAATGTTCTCAGTATCCCTCCCACCACCCCCACCCTATCCCCACCACCCCACCCCGCCTCTGTGGCAGGGCATTCCCTTTTGCTCTCTCTTTTTTTTTTTTTTTTGCTTTTTGGGTCACACCCGGTGATGCACAGGGGTTACTCCTGGCTCTTCACTCAGGAATTACTCCTGGCGGTGCTCAGGGGACCATATGGGATGCTGGGAATTGAACCTGGGTCGGCCGCGTGCAAGGCAAACGCCCTACCCGCTGTGCTATTGCTCCAGCCCCCAACCTTTTGCTCTCTCTCTCTCCTTTTGGGTGTTGTGGTTTGCAGTAGGGGTATTAAGTGGCCAACGTGTTTGGTCTATAGTCCACTTTCAGCCTGCATCTCCCATCCCGAGCGGGCCCTCTTAGCACCCTTTACTTGGTGGTCCCTTTTCTATCTGAGCTGCCTTTTTCCCCCGGCATGCGAGGATCCTCACTTAGTTTTTAAACTCACCACCTTTAGGCACAAAATGGAGTCTGGTTTCAAAACGGAGCCGCAGCGGTCGTGTTCTCTTTCATTTCCTCCTCATGACCCTTGGAGGTCATCAGACCAACGCTGCAGGATCCTCGGTCTTTCCCAGCCTTATTACCATTTGGTATCGTTGCCTCATTACCATTGATTTAACGGCATCAACTCGGGAACTAACAAATTGAACTGATCTAGTTAAAATACAGGGACCCAAACCTCACCGGCTCGGGAGCAGACAGAAAGGTCCCGCGACAGCAGAAATGAGTGTAGTTTGCCGTGGAGATCAATTGAAAACACATTCGTACCAATGCCCACTCTTCCTCCTTTGTTCTTCTCCTTCTTGGAGTCTCTTCCTCATTCGGCTCAAACCGTCTTGAAGACTCCTGAATTATTGGCATAGAAACAACGAGTTTCGCCCCCACCCCCCCCCAGTCGCTCCTGGTCCTTCCTGCTTCGGGAACAGGAGGTTCAAGCCCTCTGGTTTTGCAGAACCACCTCTGCCCCGGAGTCTGAGCACCTCTCTAAGTGACCTGTATTCCACTCAGGGGTTCCCAAACCCTCATCTGTTTGCTCGCTTGGGGTGAGCTGGGTGGTCTGGCCTGAGCTTGGGTCAGTCCATGGGGAAGCAAACAAAGTTGGTTGATGGGGGCCAGGGGCACACAGCAAAAGGCATCCTTCAGGGCTGGAGCGATAGTACAGTGGGGAGGGCATTTGCCTTGTAAGTGGCTGTCCTGGGTTTGATCCCAGGCATTCCATAGGGTCCCCCAAGCACCGCCAGGAGTCATTCCTGAATAGAGCCAAGAGTAGCCCCTGAGCATTGCCAGGTGTGACCCAAAAAAGCAAAAAGCAAAAAAAAAAAAAAAAAAAAGGCATCCTTTAGATCCCGTACAGGAGATGAAGAGCTGAGCCACACAATAATCAATGCAACGCCATGACCGGCGACAGAAATGAGAAAAATCAGGTAGGCTTCAGGTTCAGTTCCTGGAACTGAAACAATTTCGGTTTCCCAGCAATGAAATGATGTGAAACTCGCCAGCCAAGACCCCACTGGGAAAGTCCTTGGGCCCAGCAGGTGGGCTCAGTCAATCACCATATCAGCAATGACTAGTGCCAGAAATTGTCTTTTTTTTTTTTTTTTGGCTTTTTGGGTCACACCCGGCGATGCACAGGGGTTACTCCTGGCTCATGCACTCAGGAATTAATTCCTGGTGATGCTCGGGGGACCCTATAGGATACTGGGGATCGAACCCTGGTCGGCCGTGTGCAAGGCAAATGCCCTCCCTGCTGTGCTATCGCTCCAGCGTCCCCCCCTTTCTTTATTATTGTCTTTTGCTAATAGGGCTGGAGCGATAGCACAGTGGTAGTGCATTCGCCTTTCACGTAGCTGACCCGTGTTCAATTTCTCTGCCCCTCTCGGAGAGCCCGGCAAACTACCGAGAGTATGGAGCCCGAATGGCAGAGCCTGGCAAGCTCCCCGTGGCGTATTGGATATGCCAAAAACAGTAACAGTAAGTCTCATTGAGAGACGTTACTGTGCCCGCTCAAACAAATCGATGAACAACGGGATGACAGTGACAGTGACAGTCTTTTGTTAGCCGCAAAGAATGCAGTAATTTAGGTAGCCCCATGCTCTGAAACTAGAGTCAGAGTCCTTGTCTGTGTCAGTGGGGACTCGGACCCTAACTTGAGCTGTTATACCCGGGGTTGGGGTTTCCCGTCTGCAGAGAGGCCAGTTCCGCACATGAGAATGTGAAAGCAAAAGCAAAGGACCTTTGTCGCTAGCTCGAGCGAGGGTCCAAGTCTCATCCAAGGACCCCGAGTCCTCGTTCCAGCAGGGTTTTATGTCCCTCATCACATCAGCACAGTCAGCAGGCGCCAGCTCTGACCACGTGAGCGTAGTCACCAGGCGCCACTGGTCATGCTTTGCGGGCTTTCCAGGAACAGGTTCCAGGACAGGACAACAGACATGTCGCTTACCGGGAAACTAATCTTACGCCTACCGCTTGCTTGGCTGCAGTGCAGCCTGTCATGGCTTCCTGTTCTGCCTCACGTCAGCCCTTCAGAGCTAGCAATAAACCCCCTTGCTTTTGCATCCCCGAGTGGCCTCTCCTGTCTCGAGCCGGGTTGCACAGGTGTCCCTTCAGGCAGGGTGGTAGGAGGCCCAGCGCCAGGGGCTGTGACGTTTCTCCCCACTTACGGACTTCCCTCGAGTCCTGCGCTGGTCCACAGTCCTGGGTCCCTGGCTTTTGGGCCGGGAGGGGGGCGGTGTTCCACGGTGAATGGCAGGGGATCGGCGTCCCTGTATCGCGTGGCCTCTGGATATGTCTGGCTGTCCCGTCCTGAGCTGCCCGTGGCGGGGGAGGCTGGCAGATGGCCACGGGGGGACTCCACTCAAGAGCTGCACCATTCCCCGGGGTCAAATCTTTTCTCTCTCTTTTTTTTTTTTTGCTTTTTGGGTCTCACCTGGCCATGCTCAGGGGTTCCTCCTGGCTCATGCACTCAGGAATTACCCCTGGTGGCGCTCAGGGGACCCTATGGGATACTGGGAGTTGAACCCAGGTCAGCCGAGTGCAAGGCAAATACCCTCCCCGCTGTGCTATTGCTCCAGCCCACCCCCCCCCCCCCCAGGGTCAAACCTTGAGCCAGTCCTGTGGGTCAGTCTCGGCCCCCAGTGTCCTTCCATCCCGTCAGATACTCCCTCCTTCTGGGTTCTCAGCGTCACACCTGGAGGAGGTAATTATCCCCCAGTGGTCCCGTCCGGGCCATGACTCGTGGCTGCCCGCAGGTGACCTTGGGGAACTCTTCCTCAAAGGAAACAGCAGCCCTGAGTCCATGTAAAGGTCGCTTCCCTCGCGGGGACAGTGCGGACAATCGGGCATCAGGAGGAAAGAGCGGGTCGCAGTTCCTAGGGCCAAATCTACAGCGCTGTGTTTGTATGTAGAAATGATTCCAGTTGCTCCCGGGAAACGGGCAGTTTTATTTATTTATTTATTTATTTTTGCTTTTTTTTTGGGGGGGGGTCACACCTGGCGGTGCACAGGGGTTATTCCTGGCTCTGCACTCAGGAATTGCTCCTGGCGGTGCTCAGGGGACCCTATGGGATGCTGGGAATCGAACCCGGGTCGGCCGCGTGCAAGGCAAACGCCCTACCCGCTGTGCTATTGCTCCAGCCCCAAAACGGGCAGTTTTCTTTGCAGTAGAGCCCGGGGGCTCCTGGGGGACCTACCGCACGGCGCCGGTGTCCACCAAGACATACATGGTTGGTCCCCCGATTGCTGACGTGGCCCTTGGCTCCTTGGGGATTCAGAACCCTGACCCCATCAGCCCCGTTCCTGGTGTCCAGCACTCTGATGTCCCTGCCCACTGTCCTCCCTTCCTCTCCGGATTCCCTGCCCAGTGCCGTTCCCTGGCAGTCCCACACCTGCCCTCGTCTCCCCCCTCCCCCGCCCCCTTTCCCTTCCCCTTCCTTTCCCCTTCACTGTTGTCTCTTTATTTCAGCAGTTACTGATCACACCTTGGCTGATCTTTCTGGCAAGTCTCTATTTGTAAAAACTCTGGGCGATTCCCATCAGTTCACTTGTGAGCGAAACCTCAAATCCCTCAGTCCTTTGTAGCGTCCTTCCAATATCCGGGGCAGATTGGTTGACAAAAGCCAAATTGAGTACCCTTCTATATTCTGGGCTTCGGAATGGAGCGGGGTAAAAAGCCTAGAGGCCTCCATCAAGTCTTTCCAGAAAGATGGGGGTGGGGGGGCTCTCTGTTGACCCCTGTGTGACCTCGCTAACCTTTGACAAATGTGTGGGACGCCAAGCCACCCCCCAGAGACCCTCCAGTAGAAGCTGGCGGAGTGATTGGAGACCGTCCCTACCTTCCACAGAGTTTGGGTCCCCGTCGGGGCGGGTCGATGGAAGACACGGGTTCCGGTGAGCCTCATCATGGGGTGGGCGTCGGTCTCGCCCTTCAGCGCCCTTCAGAGCTTCTCGCTCAATGTGGTCCGTGCCTTGGTCGTGAACAGAACATTCAGAAGCTGCTGGCGACCACCCAGGTGGGCCGATGGGTGAAGAAACAGATCTGAAGAGGGCAGTTAATTTCTGGGGGGTCCTCGGGGGAAAGGAGTTCTGAGACCTCTGTTTTATGGGTCAGAGGTAGAGAAGGAGAGAGATAAAAGAGAATAGGTGGATTCAGCTCCCTCGAGGGGCGAAATTCTGGGAGTTTCTGAAGCAGAAGGACAAGCTCTGGGGAACTCCAAATCTTGGGTGGCTGCAGTGGCTGGTGCTGGTGCCCGAAAGGGGGGGCACAGGAGAAAGACCAGGAGTGAGTGGAGGGTAAGGAGGGGGTACAGAGTCCAGGGAGCCCCACAGGTGGGGCTAAGGGGGGAGGAGGCAGTGGAGAGGGAGATCATCTAAGACATCGGGGTCAGCAGCTGGCAGGACAGGTGGATCCGTCGGCCGGCAGGATTCCTCTGCAGAGGGCACTTCCGGTGTTCTGGGTCCCTAGGAGAGAGCTTGGAAAGACGCCTCAGCCAGCCTGCCCCGACGGACGCCCATGAGTGGCCCCCGGCTACTTATTAAGCTCCTTAACGGCCTTGATTCCAGAGACACACAAACGAATCTCGGAACCCAGCGGCTCGTGGCAGAAATGCCGCTGGACTTTGCCTTAGGTCACCATCGCTGGGCCACTCCTGCCGGGAGCAGGTGCCGTCCCTCTGCCTGTTCCCTGGGAATCCCGGCGGTCGCGATCTTCCAGAACTCATGGGAAAATCCAGGTGCAGGCCAGCAGCAATGGCACATGCCAGGCCTCACGGGATAGGGGAGGAGCCGACCCTTCTCCTCCCCCGCCCCACCGGGACCCTGAGATGACGCCCATGAACGGCCCCCGGCCACTTATTAAGCTCCTTAACGGCTGTGATCCCAGAGGCACACAAATGAATCTCGGAACCGAGCGGCTCTTGGTAGAAATCTCTCCGGATCCTAATTGCTAAAATATTAGAATTCCAAGACCACACGGCTGCAAGAGTGGCCACGCAACATCATATGCTGTTCGTAATCAGTAGTCACTGTCACTGTCACTGTCATCCCGTTGCTCATCGATTTGTTCGAGCGGGCACCAGTAATGTCTCTCATTGAGAGACTTGTTGTTACTGTTTTTGGCATATCCAATGCGCACGGGTAGCTTGCCAGGCTCTGCCGCGAGGGCTCGATACTCTCAGTAGCTTGCTGGGCTCTCCGAGAGGGGCAGAAGAATCGAACTCAGGTCGGCCACGTGAAAGGCGAACGTCCAACCGCTGTGTTATTGCTCCAGCCCCGTAATCAGCAGTACAAAACAAATTGTCTAATGTTGCCTTTTCGGCAATTCTGAGTGTTGGGGGAAATTCCAAATAATAATGGTGGGACTGGTGTTGAAATATTGAATGTCATCAAAGTAGACAGAGAGTAGCACTGTAGCACTGTTGTCCCATTGCTCATCGATTTGCTCGAGCGGGCACCAGTGACGTCTCCATTGTAAGACTTGTTGTTACTGTTTTTGGCATATCGAATATGCCATGGGTAGCTTGCCAGGCTCTGCCGTGCAGGCGGGATACTCTCGGTAGCTCACCAGGCTCTCTGAGAGGGGCAGAGGAATTGAATCTGGGTTGACTGCGTGCTAGGCAAACGCCCTACCTGCTGTGCTAATGTGGTAATAATCTGCCACATAAGCAGGGGCAGGGTTGAGATGGGGGGTATACTGGGTTTTTTGGTGGTGGAAAATGTGCGCTGGTGAAGGGACGGGTGTTTGATCATTGTATGACCAAGACTCAAGCATAAAAGCTTTGTAACTGTTCTCACGGTGATTCAATAAATAAATTAAAAATAAAATAAAAAAGGGGCCGGAGCGATAGCACAGCGGGTAGGGCGTTTGCCTTGCACGTGGCCGACCCGGGTTCGATCCCCGGCATCCCATATAGTCCCCCAAGTACTGCCAGGAGTAATTTCTGAGTGCAGAGCCAGGAGTAACCCCTGAGCATCGCTGGGTGTGACCCAAAAAGCAAAAAATAAATAAATAAATAAATAAATAAATAAATAAATAAACCCAAAAAAATAAAAAAGAAGCTTCAGCCAGGAGGGACAGAACTCCACAATGTCCAACCAAACAACAGTATAGGGGATCTGATCGGGGTGTCCTGCCATCCCCTGCCATTCTCCAAAGACCACCAGAGCTTCAGATCCACAGTCCCCTGGCGTGGCCCATTCACGCCGAGAGAGGGCCGCACTGACTCACACGGCATCCACAAGACCAACGGCGAAGGGTAGCGCCCGGATCTTCCCCTTTCTTTATGAAGTTCGACCAGGGTGTCCTCAGGGTTTCTCGGATGATCGAAGCCTTTCCCTGCCTATTTCCCGTGTCGCCCGCCTTGTCCCCCAAGGCCTTACGGTAACGGACACAGGCACCGAGACAGCCTCAGAGAAGGAAAAGACTGAAGGAGAAGATAGCCAGTGTCCACTCTGGAGGATGGGGGTGCACAGCTCCCAGGGGCTGCCAGGGACGTCTCTGGACAACCCCCTCTTGGCAGTTTCTGTTGCGTCCAGCTTCCCGAAGGCCCCAAACCAGAATGAGGGCACTCACCAGCGTCCAGACAAATGGTCGCTTTCCAGAATGTGCTGGGAGCAGAAGGGAAGCACCCTGTCGCAGGAACAGGGTGGCCGGGTGGGATCTCGGGGGGGGGGGGGGGACCTTCAGCTGTTGAATCGCTGCTCGGCCGGGCTCAACCGCCAGCAGAATCACCCAGAGACGGGGCAGCAGTTCCAAAGACAAAGTCACACAAAGCCACACACATTCAAGGGTCTCAGCGCTGAGGGGTCACAAGCTGGGACCACTTCCTGGGCTTGGAACCCCAGCCCCTGGGCTGACTTTCTGTAAAAAACTAAGGCATGCCGAGGGGCGTGTGCACTTCCAGGCTCTCTGGGCGGCTCTATCTCACCGCCCGTGTTCAGTGCTCTGGAACCGCTGTGTGTGGTTGTTGGTCAAGGGCAGGCGACGGAAGGAAGAAGGCCAAACTGGTTGCTCGATCAGTTTATTTCATTCTCTCTCTGCTTCTCTCCCGGCTCTCGATCTCTCTCTGGATCTATGGATCTCGCCCCCAACCCACTCTTCCAGCCTAGTTAAATCCTCCCAGCATGAGGGGGTTGGAGCGTACACATCGGTGTGGTCACAATCAATAGGGTAAGGTTCCTTTCCCTCAGGGGATGCTTCTCCTAGGACTGATTCTCTTTCAGCAGGAGGATCCACCCAAGGGCAGAGTCCCATGAGTGTATTTCTCTTCTCCTCATCCAGCAAACATATAAGCATTCATAATATTAATCATTTGGTATGGACACAATAAGAAATGCATTAAAGCTTATAGAATTGCTCTCCTGGGGCCATCTTGATCTCAGATTACAGTGCTCAGGCCAGATTAGTCTTTCCTATCCCTAGCAGGGTCCTAGTCTTGTAATTACTTTTGGATCATGACAGCATTTGTCTATGATCAAGCTCTTAACTTATAGTTAAGAATTAGGCACTTTGGCCAGGCCCATCTCGATGCCAGGGTAGCACACAACTCACCGCTTGCCCTGAATTCGTCCCATCCCTCGTCAGGACCCTGCTTTTGGGGTGCTAGGAACTGAGGGCAACTGAGGCTTAAGTGGAAAGCAGATGCCAGGGAATGAATAATATTTGAAGCCAATTAAGTCCCAAGTTACAAAAGCATAATATTGTCTTCTTGTGTCTATATAAAAAGGACATTGCTTTAAAGTAAATTATTCAAAAGGCATAAGGAGAGGAGCAAGGCAATATTATAATATTCAGTGTTATAATATTCAATATTAACTTATAAAGTTCAGTATCCTAGGAAGGTCTGACATTACAAATTAACAGAGTTAGATTAGGGGGAAAGCTGATTCACTGTTTTGGGGAAGAGAGCATAGAGAAGTGATTACAGATAGACAAAGGGATGGGAGAGACTTGGAACACCTAGATGGGTGAGACTGGGGTAAGCCTAAACTCCGGGAAAAACCCGGACAAGCTCCTTGTGGCAAGAGGGGAGAGGACAAAGTGATGTCATCCTACAACTCCCCTCTTATGCATTTTACTTCCAAGGCAGACGGAAGGAATGTCACGGCCCCGGCAAACCAGACGTACAGGAGCAAGCGGTCACCCAGTGGCTCATCCTGCGTATTCACCGAGAGATACAAATTAAGCCTGGTGTCAGCCCACGGCGTGGGGCAGAGGATAGTCAGACACCTGGGGGTCTTGACGCAGTTCCCTCCTCCCCTGTGGTGCGGCCTTGGAATCTGCATGTCACTGCCCGTGGGGGGGTTTCCTCACTCAATGTTTAAACTCATCACCTTTGGGCACAAAATGGAGTCTGGCTTCAGAAGAGAGCCGCGGGGGTCGTGTTCTCCTGCAGGGGGAGGGAAGGAGCATATCCTCACCCCCCACCTTTCTGAGAGAACCCCTACCCCCTTCCCCCTACCCGCTACCCCCTACACACTACTCCCTACTGCTACCCCCTTCCCCTTACCCACTACCCCCTACTCCTCACCCGCTACCCCCTACCCCCTACCCGCTACCCTCTACTCCCTACCCGCCACCTGTTACCCCCTACACACTACCCCTACTCCCTACCCGTACCCCCTACCCACTACCCCCTACCCTCTACCCCCTACCCGTACCCCCACCCACTACCCCCTACCCTCTACCCCCTACCCCTACCCCCTACCCACTACTCCCTACCCGTACCCCTACCCACTACCCCCTACCCTCTACCCCCTACCCCTACTCCATACCCACTACCCCCTACCCGTACCCCCTACCCACTACCCCCTACCCTCTACCCCTACCCCCTACCCACTACCCCCTACCTTCTACCCCCTATCCCTACCCCCTACTCTCTACCCCCTACCCCTACTCCCTTCCCACCACCCCCTACCCATACCCCCTACCCACTACCCCCTACCCTCTACCCCCTACCCCTACCCCCTACCCGCTACCCCCTACCCTCTACCCCCTACACTACCCCCTACCCGCCACCCCGTACCCTCTACCCCCTACACTACCCCCTACCCGCCACCCCGTACCTCCTATTCTGTACCCCTACCCCTACCCACTACCTCCTATCCACTACCCCCTACCTCCTACCCCCTACCCCCTATCCTTATCCCCTACCCCCTACCCGCTACTGTTAGCTGCAGGAGGCCACCTGAGGGGAGGCTCCTTCCTGCCACCCCCAGAACCGGACCAGTTGGCGGCTCCTCCCACCCCACACCCCCATTCTTGGCTTGAATCCCCACCTCTCCACTCCCCACTGTTCCCATAGAGAAGTTCTGTGAGGACACAGCCTTGAGATGCTAATCCGTTGTCGGGACCATCTGGGTGCTATAGGAGAAGATCTCCCTGTCTCTCTGTTTCTCTGTCCCTCTCTCTCTCTCTCTCTCTCTCTCTCTCTCTCTCTCTCCCTTTCTCTGTTTCTGTCTGTCTCTCTGTCTCTGTCTCTCTCTCTATCCCCTCTCTGTCTCTCTCCCTCTGTGTCTCTCTCTGTTTCTGTCTCTCTCCCTCTCCCTCTCCCTCTCTGTCTCTTTCTCCCTGTCTCTCTGTCTCTCTCTGCCTCCATCTCTGTCTCTTTCATTCCCCTCTCTGTCTCTCTCCCTCTGTCTGTGTCTCTGTCTGTGTCTCTGTCTCTCTCCCTCTCTGTCTCTCCCTGTCTCTCTGTCTCTCTCTGTCTCCGTCTCCGTCTCTCTCACTCTCGCCGTGGGTGTGGAGCTGTGCGTGTCTTGAGGCCACCTGCACTTAGCCGCCCGGGTCCCCGTGTTGATTCAAACCGCCTGGTGCCAGCCGCGTGGTCTGCCTCTCTCGGCGGCCTCCCCTGGCCCTCCGGGTTCTGGGGGCTGGACACTCATTTCCCCTGGGCAGCTGCAGACCAGGGCTTCCCTCCAGATATTTTCTGGTCACTCCTCCGTTGTGAAGGGCCTCTTGAAGCCCACTCATCTTCCTTCGTCAAACAGTGAAGCAAGCCTGAATCCAACTGTCCTTTCTGGGTTCAGATCCCCCTTCCGGGAACACCACCGCACATCAGTGTTAGTGACAGAACAGGGTGACTCCCCCTCTCAGCTGCCTTTTGCTGGTTTTATTCACAGGCGGACGGACAGGAGACGATGAGGTGGATGAAAGGTTTTCCTCCCCCTCAACTCTGAGATTTTTCTCAACTCTGAGATGAC
This sequence comes from Sorex araneus, assembly GCF_027595985.1. NCBI lineage: Eukaryota > Metazoa > Chordata > Mammalia > Eulipotyphla > Soricidae > Sorex > Sorex araneus. Next base: position 217,797,547 of record NC_073305.1, read on the forward strand.
TCCCACGACCCCGTCCACATGAGGCTTTCTTTCCTGCAGCCAAGCCAATCAGTTCATTAATTTTTGAGGTGGGGGCGTTTGGGGCCACACCCGGAGATGCTCAGGGCTTCTCCTGGCTCTGTGCTCAGGATCCCTCCTGACGGGGCTCACGTTAGAGTCGGGTCGCCAAGAAGTCCCATCACACTTGTTCACTTCATCGAAGAGCTCCATTATCCTGCAGCGGCTGCCCGGCCTGGGGAAAGGGTCCCAATTTGCTAAACAGCCCTGGACCTGGGTCCAGCAAGGCTTGTACAGCGTCTTTATCGCACCCTGCTTGGCATCGTCAGTGTAAGAACAAGGGTAACCTGAGCACAGGAGCCAGATGTTTTGTGATTTGCCGGGAGTGGTTATTTTGGATATCACTGTCACTGTCCTCCCGTTGCTCATCGATTTGCTCGAGCAGGGACCAGTAACGTCTCCATTGTGAGACTTGTTTTTAATGTTTTTGGCCTATTGAATATGCCATGGGGAGCTTGCCAAGCTCTGCCGTGCGTGCGGGATACTCTCAGTAACTTGCTGGGCTCTCCAAGAGGGATAGAGGAATCGAACCTGGGTTGGCCATGTGCAAGGCAAACGCCCTACCCACTGTGCTATCGCTCCAGCCCTATTTTGTGTATATATATACACATATATATGTGTGTGTGTGTGTGTGTAATTTTTTCTTCTCTGGCAGTAATGCATAATGGCTATTTTGTCTAAATGTAGTCTATTCCCGGGGGGGGGGGTCCCTCCTGCCCCTACATCCTTGGGATGTCCCATTTTCTGTTATCTTCCTGGGTCATCTCACCCCTGGATCACCTCGTCACACTCAGGGGGCCGTTTGAGGTGCTGGGATAGAACCCAGGCCAGCCGTACCCGAGGCAAGCGCCCTCCCTGCCGTGCTCTTGCTCCGGCCCCATGGGCCCATCCCGGTAGCCATGCTTGACTAGAATTCCTGCCAGAGGTGCTTGGTGGGCCGATAACCCCCTTGCCGTGTGCTGATTGTGTGCTGTGCAAATCCAGTAAGACGTCTCCCAGGACTCGGCCCTACAGAGGACATGATGGCACGGAGTGTGTGGGTGCAGGGGTGAGTGCGTGAGGGAATTGAGACACCTCCCGTATGCACGACTACCCCCCATCCCCATCCCTGCCACGTGGCCTGTGGCTCACAGGATCTGGCCTTAGAGGCACACTCAAAGTTTCTCACATGCTTAACGTCAGGGGACGGGGCGTCTGCAGAACCCCCCCACCCCTGCCACCACCACCCGTTCCTCTACGGCGTGACCATGCGGGATAGAGGGGTGTGACGTCTGCGTATTTGAGGAACTGTGTCATCAACGTGCCGAACAGAGAACTCGGGAGCCACCTCCTTCCGCGGACGAGTGTGTGCACCAGGTCAGGGCCGGGACTTCGGGGAAGGGAAGTGTCCTGGAGACGCCGGGTGCTCGGGATCCCTTCCCTGACGCCCACTGCAGTGTTTGGTGCCACCTGGGTGAAAGCAGGTGCGGCCGTGGCTGTTGGCGACGGGGAGGAAGGGGTCCGCCGCAGGCCTTCACGCCTCCCCGCTGCAGACCCACCCCGGGCCAGGCGCCCTCTTCGCCCTCCGTCCTCCATCCTCCAGGCCCAGCTCCTCCTCCGGCGTGCCTGGCAGCCCCATTCCAGAGCCTGAGGCTCCATCTTCTGGAGGAAAAATGACATTCAGCAACTGCTCCGCGCAGCTTCCTCCTCCCCACACCCGGGCCCGATTTGGAAATCCCCGAGCTGAGCTGATGTCTTCCTGAGTCATCTGCCCCTTTCTCGCAGGCAGCTCCTGCCCTGCATCTCCTCGGGCAGTGACACCAGCCGCCCGAGTTTCCTGGCTGCACCTGGCCCCTGCAGCGGTGGTGTGTGTGTGTGTGTGTGTGTGTGTGTGTGTGTGTGGCGGGAGGGTGGGATTGGAAGGCCCCCCCTTCCCAGGCCGCGTTCTTCCTCCCTGATCAGCTCAGGGAACAGCTTCCTGGCGATTGTTTTCGTGTCTCCGAGAAAGCAGCTTCTCCGTGGCTAAGCACCGCGCTCCGTGTGTGGGCTCTTCTGGAATACTCCCTCTGAAACGCAGAGATACCAGTTTTGGCTGGGTGTGGGGGGCACACCTAGCAGTACTCGGGGGCTCCCCTCAGTCCTATTGATGCTCAGGGGTTGCTCCTGGCGGCGCTCAGGGGACTGTGTGGTGCTGGGGGTCACAAGCGTGCCGCCCACATGCATAGCATCTTCTCAGCTCATTGAGCACTCCAGCCCTCCAGCCTTTCAATGCAAATATTTTAAGTAACGTTTTACAATTATGTCATAATTTTGAGGGATATTTAAAAGTGGTGCCCATTTGGGGGTTTGTTTTAAAAATATACTTAATAATTTGGAGGCGGGTGTGTGTGTGTGTGTGTGTGTGTGTGTGTGTGTGTGTGTGTGTGTGATTTGGGCCACCTCTGGCAGTGTTCAAGGGCTTACTCCCGACTCTGTGCTCCTGGTGGGCTCGGGGGACGATGTGGGGTGCCGGGGATCAAACCTGCGTCAGCCGTGTGCATGTCAAGCACCTTACCCGCTGTACTACTATTTGTCCATCAACAAAATCAGCTTAATTTCTAAGAACACTTTCAGATATAAAGGAAAATTGTGGCGAGGGCAGACATTTCCTCTAAATTTGCCCGTTTCCTCTACTATTCGTGTAAAATAATAATCACGCCTAGACTAGTTACAGTTCAAGAGCGAAGCCCGGTGCCTTATTGTTTTCTGAGTTTGGGGCCATACCTCGTGGTGCTTAGAGTGACTTCCGGCTCACCGTGAGGTGCTGGGATGGAACCCGGGCCTTTGCTGTCGCTTGTCGATCCGATCCGTCTCCCCTCGACGGCGTTTCTGCTCAGATTCCCACCCACAACACCCTTTGTGCCCCCCGCAGACACTCTCTGGGCTGTGATGGTGCTTTAAGTCTTCACTGGGACCCGCCTAAGGTTTCTCTCACGATCAGACTCGGGCCCCGGGGCCAGGGCAGGAAGACCACGTGGGAAAGTGCCACGTAGGTCACCTGTGGACTCACCCCTGTTGGTGCCGACCTCGAGAGGTGGCTTTCTCATCGCGATGCCTCTCTGTGACCGGGGGAGGGGCGCTCGGGCCAGCTGCCCCTGGCTGCAGTGGTCGGTGAGAGGCGGTAGGTGGGAGACGGGGTCTGCTGGATTTCCTCCCTTCCGTGCAGGCAGAAGGGAGGGACAACAGGGGACGCCGAGGCCGGGACTTCACGTAGCGGTCAGTCTGCTGTGGTCTTCTGCGGGCATCTCTGAGGGGGACCTGGAAAGACCGTGTCGGGGTTAGGGGGTCTGAGTCCTCATGAGTTGGGGGTTTGGGACAGGAGAGCAGCCCTCCCGGAGCGGGAGGGGGACGACGCACAGAGCACTCCTGGACTCAACCGCTTGGCGCTGGGGGGGCCGGGGCCCTCTGGGAGACGGTGCACTCCGAATCCTGGTGCTGATCTTACACGCGCGTCACTTCTGCTGTGACACGAGAAAGTCCCGAGGGTCCTTCCCGGTCTCCCCCGATTAACCTCCACTCGGCTGTGGTGTTCGTTCCTTTCCAGACCAGTTTCAGGTCACCCGCAGGAGGCGGTGGGGTCTGGCGGTGAGGACAGGGCGGGGCAGCAGCCGGAGGGGGGAGCGCTGTGCCGGGGACCCGAATACTCTCCGAGCCAGGAAATAGAGTCCAGTTGCTGAGAGACACATCCTGAGCATGACTTTAGTTTTTTTAAATATAATGCCTGATGTCTATGATTTTTTTTTTCTTTTTTGGGTCCCACCCAGCGATGCTCAGGGGTTACTCCTGGCTCTGCACTCAGGAATTACTCCTGGATACTCAGGGACCATAGGGGATGCCGGGGATTGAACCCAGGTCGGGCTGCATGCAAGGCAACCGCCCTCCCCGCTGTGCTATCGCTCTGGCCCCACCTGAGTTTTGCATGAGTATGATGTCTAATGTCTGTGGTCTCTAAGAGTGACCGTGTTTGACGTCCAGCCAGTCTGCGGTTTCTGAACGTGTGGCCACCATCTCTCAGCCAGTGCGTAGCACTCCGCCTTCCAGTGCTCTTCCTCTCCCTCCTCCCTCCCTCTTCCTCCCAGCCCACCCCCTCTGGTCCTGTTGATTTGATCTTGCACATGCTTCATTCTTAAAAAAAAATAAAATCATTGCATCACCACGAATGACCAAGTGGCAAAGTTATTCATGGCTGAGTTTCAAGCATACAGTGGTTGAACATCCATCCCTTTTCCAGTGTCCGTTTCCCTCCCCCAATGGGCCCAGTTTCCCTCCCGCTCCCCGGCCCGCCCCTCTGCCGCCACTTTCCCCTTTTCCTTTTTTCCTTGAAGGCCCCGGGACTCGCTGCTATGCCTCCTCCCTCCATCTCCTCCCGGCTCTTACCAGTCTCACCTCTCCCTGCTCCCAGACTGCCAGCCATCGCCCCCCTCCACCGGCTCTCCCCCACCCCCCAGAGTTCCTCTGGCGCCTGCACCCTGCTCTCCTGCCCTGTCCCGTGAAGCTGGCGGTCTTGTTGGGCTGGGTTTGGTGTTTTCCCCTCGCAGACGACATTCTTGAGAGCAGTTTTCACTTCACAGCAAAGTGGAGCAGAAGGGAGAGATTTCCCATCCACCGCGGTGCCTGCGCCCCCGCCTCCCCCCGACAGTCTCCCCGTCACCAGCACCCCACACAGGACGCTCCATGTGTTCCAGCCCGTGTCCTGCCGTCAGAAGGTCCTCATCGGCCGGCTCCCGCTCTGTCGCGGGCTCCCCGCCGCCGCTGCTGCTGCTGCTGGACAGTCCAGGGCGGTGGGTGGGGGGGTGTTGGACAGCTGGACAGCTGGACAACCGCGTGTCGCTACCACTTGGGGGGTCGCACAGGTTCATTTTGCTGTCCCCCCCCATCCTCCGTGCTCCTCCTCCTCCCACTCCCCCCCTTACCCCGCATCATCTGATCCCGTTACCGTCTCCATGGTTTTGCCTTTTCCAGAACGTCCCCCGGCTTGGAATCACGCAGGATGCAGCCCTGCCAGGCAGGCAGCTTCTTTCTGGCTCCCGCAGGCCGCCGGAGCGCTCGGGAGCTGTGTTCGCCCTCCTTCCGGGCTGCCTGCTCCCCGCGCCTGTGGTCCGCCCGCCCGCCTGCCCGCCCGCCCAGGGCCTGTCCCCTTCTCCCGGCCCCCTCCCGCGCCCTCCCGGCTGTCTCTCAGCCAGGCCTTGTGGGGGGGCCTCTGGGATGCTCTTTCTTGTGGTCCAGCCGCTGCTGAGGTCCGATAAATCCCTGCCACGCTCATTTGACAAGTGCCTTCTCGAGACGGGGTCTGATGTGTGCGTCTGTGCCATACTGAGCCCAGAGCTGGCGCAGGGCACACGGCAGCCACAGCTGTCGAGAGAATGAACGTGGCTCACAGAGAGCCGACCCTGACGCTTTCATTTTATTTAATTTTTATTTATTTATTTATTTATTTATTTATTTATTTTTGCTTTTTGGGTCACACCCAGTGATGCTCAGAGGTTGCTCCTGGCTCATGCACTCAGGAATCACTCCTGACAGTGCTCAGGGGACCCTATATACGGATTCTGTGAATCGAACCCGGGTCAGCCGCATGCAAGGCAAATGCCCTCCCTGCTGTGCTATGGCTCCAGCCCTGACCCTGAGGATTTTAGACCTATTTTTTTTTCTTCTTTCTCTCTCTTTTGACAGTATTTCCGATACCACAGTCCGCTCGCTGACTTCCAGGCCCCGGTTTGGCTCTGTCCCAGCTTACTTCTGTGTCCGTTTGGGACAAGAAAGGGAAAAAAAAAAACTGCCTGAAAATTTGGCATCATGTACCCGTTTGCGGCCGGGTATTCAAAGCGCTGCTCCCCAGGGCACAGGGCACCCCTGCACACGTTGGCCTGCGGCGCTCTGGGGCAGACATTCATCAGAGTCTGGGCAGACCAGTCGCCTATTGATGTAGGTTGAGTTGGGTCCTTGGTCTCTGGAGTGGGACGGAGAGAGGCCAGACACGAGGGGCAGCAAAGGCCAGGTGAAGCTCAGGGTGATTTTAAGGGAGAGGATGGGTCAGTGTCGCTGGGCTGGGGACGGGATGGAAAGCCCTCAGAGGTGACCCAGAGTGGCCTCTTCCCAGGCCTCTCCCTGGTGATGCTGCCCACGGGAGGCTCCGGGTCCCCGATCAGATGGATGACATTTCTGGGGCTGGACCAAACTGCAAACTGCAAACCTCCGAACACAAAGTGAAAACTCCTATGGGGTCTGCCACTGGGGGCTGAGGAGGCGGGAGGGACACGGCAAGGACTTCAGGGTCAACTTTTTCCTCTTTTTTTAATTGAATCACCGTGAGATATAGTTACAAAACTTTCATGTTTGAGTTCAGTCACGCAATGATCGAATACCCATTCTCCACCAGTGCACATTCCCCACCACCAAGTTTAAGCCCCCTTTCCACCCTCCCCCTGCCTCCATGCCTCCATGGCAAACAATTTCCCCCATACTCTCTCTCTACTTTTTTTTTTTTTGCTTTTTGGGTCACACCCAGCAATGCTCAGGGGTTACTCCTGGCTTTGCACTCAGGAATTACTCCTGGCGGTGCTTGGGGGACCATATGGGATGCCGGGGATCGAACCCGGGTTGGCCGCGTGCAAGGCAAACGCCCTACCCACTGTGCTATCGCTCCAGCCCCTCTCTCTACTTTTGGACATTATGGTTTGCAACACAGATCCTGAGAGGCCATCACGTTTGGTCCTTTATCTACTTTCAGCACACATCTCCCATCCCGAGCGATCCCTCCAATCATCACTGACTTAGTGATCCCTTCTCCATCCCAGCTGCCTTCTCCCCCGGCTCACGAGGCAGGCTGTCAACTATGGGCCAGTCTTCCTGGCCCTTGTGTCTACTGTCCTTGGGTGTCAGGCTCAAAGTATGTTATTTTATACTCCACAAATGAGTGTAGTCCTTCTATGTCTGACTCTCTTTCTGACTCAGTTCCCTTAGCATGCTACTCTCCATGACCATCCACTTGTAAGAAAACCCTCTTCCTCCCTCCCCTCCCACTCAGAACCAAGTGCCCACATTTGACTGGCAGCTGGCGGGTGGGGAGGGGGCTTCCCAGATGTTTGCATTTCAGGCAGGGCGAATCTCTGATATTTTTGGAAGATAAAGCTGGCAAGAGACTTCCCCAAAGAGATGTATAGTCACTCTCAAGAGTCAGAGAAAGGTGACAGCTTTGGGTTTTTCAGCTACTGGGTTTCTCATGAAAATGTCGGTCCAGGTGAGGGGGGTGTGAAGTCTTTCCACTTAATAACAAGGAAAAAAAAAACCCTTTTACCTCTTCTAGATGATTCCCTTTGCTCCAAACTTCTGGATTGCTTGGAACAGAGAAAATAAAGTATGTGGTTGTTTTAAAAAATTTATTTCTGTCTTCACCACCCACCTTCACCCCCTACCAATTGATTTTTTTTTTTTTTTACAAAGGTAACATGATTGCATTGTAAAGAAATCAGGGAAGAAAATTACAAGGAAATAAAAATCACCTTTTGAGACTCACTCTGAAAGGATGAACTAAATTTGGGACAGCTCGGAAATCATTATTAACAATGAACTCCTTTGTATTTTTCCATCATCAAAGCCAGCTTGGTATAATTGAATAAAACATATACTGAACCAAATATCATACCTAGTCTAATTGCGAGAGCACCCGAGGAAGTGATTATAATTATCATTAACTTTTAATCATATGCCAGCCCGGCACCTTCATTTATATAATGAGATGCCGGTGAGTGGAGGGAGCGAAAGGTACGGACAGGACTCCCCCAGATGTCCAGTACGATGCTTCTCCCACCCCTCTCCCGAGGCCTTTCGGGGCAGTGCCCCATCTCAGAATGTTGAGGCCAGGCCTCCCCAGATGTCGGGGACCAGGCCTTCCCGGAAGCTCAGAACAGGCACCTCCCCCCAAAATGTGACCTTGGCATGTTGATTATTTTATTTTACTTTATTTTTTTTTGCTTTTTGGGTCACACCCGGCGAAGCTCAGGAATCACTCCTGGCGGTGCTCGGGGGACCCTACGGGATGCTGGGAATCGAACCCGGGTCGGCCGCGTGCAAGGCAAACGCCCTCCCCGCTGTGCCATCGCTCCAGCCCTGGCACGTTGACTGTTTCACACTCGGGTCAATGAAAGCCCGGCAGGCTCACCAGAAACTTTGCTCCCTTAACTACCTGAAAAAGAAAACCTGGGAGAGGCTCACCCTCTCTCCCCCTGTGGGACCCCTCTTCTCTCCCCCCTTCCCGAGGGGTCTAGGCTCTGCATTTTTTGCACCGCTGGCCTCTCGATGCTCCCGTCGGTGTCTGTTTCCTACGCAAACGCCATTCAGTTGGGCTTTTCTCCTCTTCGTCTTGCTGCTGCTCTGATGGGTCAGCCAGCCCGAGAGGGAGTGGCGGGCCCAGGGTGGTCCCCAGCGCCCACCAGGACAGGGAAGGGCAGCTGCTGTGTCTGCACATGCTCTGCTCTTCCCAAGGACTCCGTCCTGCGTGCTCTGCCCCACCCCCCACGGCCCACAACCTGCCTTCCCTTCTGTGTTAATTAATTTTTTTTTTTTATTGAATTCCCGTGAGATAGACTGTTACAAAGCTGTTCATGGTCGGGTTTCAGTCATACAATGTTCCAACACCCATCCCTCCACCAGTGTACATTTCCCACCACCAATGTCCTCAGTTTCCCTCCCACCACCACCCCCAGCCTGCCTCTATGCAGACACTTTCTCTCTCTCTCTCTCTCTCTCTCTCTCTCTCTCTCTCTCTCTGTTTTTCCTATCTCTGGCTTTTCCTGCCATTGGTCCCGGAGTGGGACATTTAATCTGTACTTCATTGAATGAATCATTATTTCTTCTCCTCTGCCACTCATTTGTTCCTGCGCTGCTCACCTAGTACCCATTCTCTACCGAACAACACCCTCCTCTTCTGCTCCTCCTCCTCGCCTCCTCCTCCCTCCCCATCCTCCGCTCGCCACCTGGGGCTCCATTCCAGGGGCCTCTCTAGGCTTCTTTCATCTCCTGTGCCTCGGACTCAGCTTAGTGGACCATGGTTGGCCCCTTCTGCATGGGGAAATGAGTTTCTTAAAAAAAAACAAACAAAAAAACAAAAAACCAGACTGAATAATAGGTCTAGATGCTGGAGAATGGTTGCAGAAGAAAAAGAAAAAAAAAAACCACAACAAGAAACTACTTGGAGTCTTTCCATCTCATCTCCGTTGGTTTCTGCCCTGCGTTTTCAAATATGAGTCAATATAATAATAAAATTATTCAGGAATAAATAAAATAGGAAGTGGAACTCCTCCACATGCTCTACCTCTGGAGATAAGCTCAGTTCACATCTGATTGTCCTCCTCCAATTTGCCTCTTTTTATGTCTCTGTCTCCCTAAATACACACACCTACATACGTATATTTATATCCTCTATGTAATTAAAAATCCAAACAGGATCATAGTAGCCCAACGCATCTTCCACTGCTTTACCTCCTCATTGGGTAGTTTAACTTGACTTGAATTTCCTCTAAATTCCTTGCCAACTTTTGATCGTATGCTTCTGAATCAAAGACAGAAGCAGCTAACATTTTTTTTTTGGGTCTAGTTCCTGTTACCATGAGAGAAATGCATATATATGGCAAATGTATTTAACAGCAAAGAGCAGAATAAATGTACATGACTTCCTCCTATTGCAGCTTCATCCACCCTCTAAAGCAAACCATTTTGAACAGCCTCCTGAATATCCTCTTATAAATGTCCAGAAAAACATGTGATATATATAGAGAGAAATACATCACATATATGGATAAATATATATGTACTACACACACACTGAGCTTATGAAAGGAACTCACTACTTTTTAAATTTGGTTTATCATTCAATGGAAAGGATTCTAAGTATTTACCAAATTTGTGCGGAGGTAACTCTATTAATAGGTAACTCTATTAACCCCTGACAAGTTATCACCCATCAAAGGATCATCCATCAGGTCTGGAAATGGCCACAAGCCCAAGTCCCTGGCTTGTAAGCGTTTCTGTGTTAAGAAGTCTGCCCGTTTTTTACCTGGACGGGCATCCTAGGAGGAACTACATCTCCCAGCCTCCTTTGTGGTAGGGCACTGCCCACGTGACTACGCTTTGTCCAATGGGCTAGGAGAGAACGACCTGGACACTACCTTGCCGCCACCTTAGGAGCCCTCCTTCCTTTGGTCCTGTGCCCCTTCCTCCTGGTTAGAATGTGTCCTTGGACCCTGGTAACAAGGACAAAGCCCTGGCTGTGAAGCCTTGACAGGAAAGAGAAAAGGCTCCAGCGCTTTGCAGAGCGAACCCCTCGCTAAGCCACGTGCCTTCGGGGCGGGAGAAGTGTGATTTTTGGGCGTCTTTGCGGCATGAGTCACTGTTCCTTGCAGTTTCCTCTACACCCCAGTGAGAATCTGTCCTTTACCGCAAGCATCAGACGCTGACATTCCTAGAGAAGACGTTGAGAAAAGGGCACTTAACCCCCTTTGCCTTTGGGGGCAGTGCTTGGGGGCTAAGGCGTGACCCCTGGTGGTCCTCAGGGGACCATAAACAGTGCTGGGGATCGAACCCGCATGCACAGCCTGCAGGTACCTTAGCCCCCTGTCCTCTCTCTCCCGCCCCCCTGCGGCTGAAATATAGGGGGTCCTAGGCGTAGCGTCAGGGGCGGTGTGTAGGGATCCACACGTGGTGCTGGGAATCTGAGCCCTAGGTAAGACAAGTGCCTTAGCTCCTGGGCTGTCTCCAACGCGTCGAATGAGATTTTTCGGCAGGAGCAGCTGGTCCAGGAGGCCGGAAGCAGGCTAGGGCTTGGTCACTTTCCTGCAGGGGATGTGGGGCCTTGGAGGCAGGCGGTCCCATCCGTCTTGCTGGCGATTCGGGGAGAGAGAAATCGGTCTTAGAATTTTATATTATTTTATTTTTCTGGTTTTATTTTTTTTTTGGGGGGTCACACTGGGCAAAGCTCAGGTGTTACTCCTGGCTCTGCACTCAGGAATCACTCCTGGTTGTGTTTGGGGGGGACCCTATGGGATACTGGGGACCAAAGCTGGGTTGCCATGAGCCGGGCCAACGCCCTCCCTGCTGTACTGTCGCTCCAGTCCTCTCTTAGAACTTTAGAACAAGAAAGATCGAGCGAGACACTTGATGTGAAGAGTGAGGCCGTCTTCCGAAGGATCCCTTTGAGGTTCAAATCTCGGAGTGAGTCAGTTATAAAGAACTTTATGAACCACTTTGGCTTCATTGAAAAACAAATGAATAGGGGCTGGAGCAATAGCACAGCGGGGAGGGCGTTTGCCTTGCACGCACAAGGCCAACCCGGGTTCGATTCCCAGCATCCCATAGGGTCCCCTGAATACCGCCAGGAGTGATTCCTGAGTGCAGAGCCAGGAGTAACCCCTGTGCAGAGCCAGGTGTGACCTAAAAAGCAAAAAAAAAAGAAAAACAAAAGAGTAAAGCTCATCAAGGGTTTATTTGAAAGTTACAAGTACCCTGAGGACAGGGGAGGCCTGGAGGCCCGAGGCCCTGGGGTGTGTTTGGGGGCCTTTATGCATTGTGGCCTGGGTCGGGGTGTCCCAGTGGCATCAGGGCAGTGAGCTGGTGGTTGTCGCCTGGCACAGGCAGGCTCTGGGACAGGATCCCCAGGCTGCCGGTGGTCTCAGCAATCTCTACCTGCTGACTGCTGGTTGCTAAACTATCCGGAAGGGGTGTACAGCTGCAGTTGGGAATCTCAGTTATGGCCCAGCTGAAAGTTTTTTTTTTTTTTTTTTTGCTTTTTGGGTCACACCTGCCAATGCACAGGGTCACTCCTGGCTCTTCACTCAGGAATTACCCCTGGCCATGCTCAGGGGACCATATGGGATGCTGGGATTTGAACCCGGGGTCGGCCGCGTGCAAGGCAAACGCCCTCCCCGCTGTGCATCGCTCCAGCCCCCCAGCTGAAAGCTTTTGGCCGGCGTTTGAACAGTGTCTCATTGTCCCTTTCCCCACCTCTTTCCTGCCGGCCTCAACCTGATTAGGTAGCACTGCTTTCCTGCCCTCGAATGGTTTCTGGGGAGGCCCGTACCCCAGTTAGTTTGAGCCTCCAGCTCGGTGGCAGCGTGGTTGCGGGGATGTCAGGGAAGCGTACAGAAATCAAGCCAGAGCCCCGGGGGGAGGCAGAGAAAGGGGCTTCTTCCCGGGTCACCGTTATTTCACTATTTTTTTTTTTTTCTGTCTGGAAGCAAGCAAGCAGCTTGCACAAGCTGAGTGTGGTTAGGCTGACAGCCAGGCTTGTGGGAGCAAAGGATTTGATGCAGAACTGTTTTGCCCTGGCCGTCTCGCTCTGGTGCTTCAGACTTTCTGTGTCCATAAATTTCCACCAACTTCCCTCACACCCGACGTTTCTATAATTCCGTAAAGCTAGGAAGTTGTGATGTTCTTTCTGTCTTTTGTTTTTTCCGTTTCCTTCCTTCCTTCCTTCCTTCCTTCCTTCCTTCCTTCCTTCCTTCCTTCCTTCCTTCCTTCCTTCCTTCCTTCCTTCCTTCCTTCCTTCCCTCCCTCCTTCCTTCCTCCCTTCCTCCCTCCCTTCCCTCCTTCCTTCCTCCCTTCCTCCCTCCCTTCCCTCCTTCCTCCCTCCCTTCCTCCCTCCCTCCCTCCCTTCCTCCCTTCCTCTCTCCCTTCCTCCCTTCCTCCCTTCCTCTCTCCCTTCCTCCCTTCCTCCTCCCTTCCCTCCTTCCTCCCTCCCTTCCTCCCTCCCTCCCTCCCTTCCTCCCTTCCTCTCTCCCTTCCTCCCTTCCTCCCTTCCTCTCTCCCTTCCTCCCTTCCTCCCTCCCTTCCCTCCTTCCTCCCTCCCTTCCTCCCTTCCTTCCTTCCTTCCTTCCTTCCTTCCTCCCTTCCTTCCTTCCTTCCTTCCTTCCTTCCTTCCTTCCTTCCTTCCTCCCTTCCTTCCTTCCTTCCTTCCTTCCTTCCTTCCTTCCTTCCTTCCTTCCTTCCTTCCTTCCTCCCTCCCTCCCTCCCTCCCTCCCTCCCTCCCTTCCTCCCTTCCTCCCTTCCTCCCTTCCTCCTTCCTCTCTCCCTTCCTCCCTTCCTCCCTCCCTTCCCTCCTTCCTCCCTCCCCTTCCTCCCTCCCTCCCTCCCTTCCTCCCTTCCTCTCTCCCTTCCTCCTTCCTCCCTTCCTCTCTCCCTTCCTCCTTCCTCCCTCCCTTCCCTCCTTCCTCCCTCCCTTCCTCCCTTCCTTCCTTCCTTCCTTCCTTCCTTCCTCCCTTCCTTCCTTCCTTCCTTCCTTCCTTCCTTCCTTCCTCCCTTCCTTCCTTCCTTCCTTCCTTCCTTCCTTCCTTCCTTCCTTCCTTCCTTCCTTCCTTCCTTCCTTCCTCCCTCCCTCCCTCCCTCCCTCCCTCCTCCCTTCCTCCCTTCCTCCCTCCCTTCCTTCCTTCCTTCCTTCCTTCCTTCCTTCCTTCCTTCCTTCCTTCCTTCCTTCCTTCCTCCCTTCCTTCCCTCCTTCCTTCCTCTTATTTTTTTTTGGGGGGAGGATGGCACAGAGGCAACTGTCCTCTGTCGCTCTTGAGAGGAGCAGCTGGGCAGCCTCCCTCTGAGGGCCTGGCCAGCACGGGTGCGAGCCCCACACCCAGCTGCAGGGGGAGACGAACACGGTCCCGGCACCACGAGGGGCAGGTGGAGGATGTCACTGGTCTGTCCTTTCTCCCTCGCCACAGGGAGTTTAGGTTTATCTGGTGACACCCATCCCAGTGCTCCTGGGGCACCCCCATTCCTCTGTGTTTACTGGAATGTAGCTCTAGACATTTTAGGACAACGTTGGCGTGTCCTGTTCCCCTGCCACAGGAAGCTCAGGTTTATCACAGTGCTCCCGAGGCACTTCCATTCCACGGCGTCTATCTGGAAACTCCTCTCCTTGCTCTCTTCCCCAACCGTCTATCACCTTTCCCCCTAATCAGGCTCTGTTAACTTGTAAGGCCAGATTCCGCAGAAACCTGTGATTTTATACGTATGAGTGAAATACTGCCTTTCTCCTCTCCTTATGTCTTCTGAACAGTTTGGTTTAAAGCAATGTCCTTTTTGTATGGACAAAGACGACAGTCAATATTGTGCTTTACAACTTGGGATTTAATTGGCTTTGAATAATATTCACTCCTGGGCATCTGCTTTCTCGACTTAAGCCGCAGTTGCCCTCAGTTCTAGCACCCCAAAAGCAGGGTCCCGATGAGGGACTGAAAGGACCCAGGGCAAACTGTGAGCTACCCTGGCATCAAAATGGGCCAGGCCAAAGTGCCACGATACTCAACTGTAAATTGAGAGCAAATTATGGACAAATG